>NC_066584.1:408861318-409046318 GCF_024323335.1 Lathyrus oleraceus
TCCACGCACAAAAGGAAGGATAAATGGTTGCTAAAACACTGCTCACACACACACACACTGGCTGAAGGAGACACAGGAAAACAAACAAGACTGAAACTGACTCGGCAGGATATCGCATCCTGGGCCTACTTAGTCTATCAGGCATAGACATCAGAGTCAAAGTAGTTCGGACTGGGGGAAAACATGCTCGCTAGGATGTCGCATCCTATGCATACGTATCTCCTCGGACGAAGGAGAATCAGAGCATTCGTAGCTCGGCTGACACGCACACAAACAAACACTGGCAAAGGCAAACGTGGAACCCGAATGCCAATCACTGGACTTACATCAGCATCCGAACCAACAAACACACACAGGAAACCAACTGCCAATCGCTGGACTTAAGTCGGACTCCAACCAGAAAAGGAGAAACAACTCACACAAACAAAACAAAAAGGGCGCCCGGAGAGATCAGCTCATCTCCTGCCTACGTACCTCATCTGGTATGAGGATCAGGGCGACGTAGTTCCCCTACGCAGGGATACAGGACTAGCCTAACCAGATAACAGAGGGAGACACAACTAGGGAGACTACGACTCGAGCCTAGATGTTATCATGCAAAATCATCCCTAAGTTAAGGTTTCTAGCTAACTGGCACAGGGAGCCAGCCTATCCTAACCATGACTTGCACAGGAAGCAAGCCACACACACACTTACCTTGCACAGGAAGCAAGCCAAGCAAAACCTAACTTGCACAGGAAGCAAGTCTAAACTAACCCTAACTTGCACAGGAAGCAAGTCAAACAAACATACAAGCACAGGTAGCACACACTATACACAAGCAAGGGGCTCAAACAAGGCTAGGTTTTAGTCGAGGGGTCATATCAACCTCAACAAACAAACCACTGGAATTGGGTTAGTGTTGCTCTTAACCTTGACATTGAGAGCCAAGGTGAAGCAGATGAAAGGAGATGAGGGGTGTGCCTCATTGCTCTTATCCCTGGTCAGGGAGAGCATTTGAATATCAGAAGGTGTGGGAGTTCAGAAAGTAGGAACTCTATCCACAAGTTGGACTCTATAGATCTTGGGCTTTTACTCACTATGCATCAACACAAGTAGTGTGAGCAAGGTGAGTGACACACAGACTAGCAGGGGATAGATTGCATATCCCTTGGGTTCTGCCAATTGCCTCTTCACTTAGGAGGTCTTTGAATATGTACAAGGACAAAATTTAAACAACCACAAACATTGCCTCTTAAGGAGGACTTCAGACAGTTGTCTGGCCAAGTAACAGGCCAGGTCTTCCAGACTACATGAAGATTAGAAATATACCTCAATGCAAATTGCTTATCAAGCAAAGCAAAGCAAAAGTTCACAAGGAACTGAGCAACTAAAAGCACCTGAAATAGTCAAACAGACATTAGTATACAACTTCAAAATTAAAGCAAAAGGAAACAGAAGTCAACAGTCAACACAAGCAAATGAATGTGCAAGGCACAAGGCTCAAGGCATGTGAGCCAAGCAACCTACAAAACAAAACATGTTAGTCATGATAAACAAACACACATAACCAATTTATGTTGGTCTCAATGGATAATTGTTGGTTAACCTGAAAAAAAGGAACTCAAATGTGAGTAACATGACCACTAGGGCAAGCCTAGGGTCAAAAGGGAATGGAAAAGTTAAAACAGCAAGGGGAAAGTATCCAAAATCATGTTCAAACAATCAAGAAACAAAACCAATTGGGTTCACATTCATATCAATCATCATCATCATTTCATGAACAATTTAGGTCATGGCATGGCATTTAGAAGCTCATAGAAGTCAACAGCAAGACTTGAATCAAAAGCAATCTCAAACGTTTCCAAAAATTACCAAATAAATCATGATCAATCACAACCTATAGCATGGTAAGCATGTCAAATTTCATCTCATTTGGACAAGTAGAAGATAGTCAATGAAAATCAGAAAGGCAAGGCAATTTTGAACATGCTCAAAGAAGTCAACCAAACATGCATCAACTTAAGAAAATCATAAATCAGTGATGGCATATGATAAATGAATGGGACTAAAACCATGGCAAAGCTTAAGATGTCTAGTAATCACATGTAAAATTTCATGTCCATCTAATAAAGTATGAGCATTTCTCAAAACAAATGGGAACAAGTGTCACAAAAATCAACATAAGACCCAACAGGGGAGAAAAATCTCAATCAATTGGAAAATGCCATAAACAAATCCACAAAAAATCACATGTAAACTAGACATACACAAGCTCAATCATGCAAAAATTCAATCCATTTTGAGGTCAAGAAGCATGGCTATGAAAATAATCAAGTTGCACATCAATGGTGTGACACAAATTGTCACACCCTACTTCAAAAAATCATAACTCAATGACCAGAGAAGATAAATTCATGAACTCTATACCAAAATCACCATAGATGTGTCTAGTTTGTGCATAAAAAATTTCAAGGCCATAGGATAAAGTGTCACTATCTCACAAATGATTTGGTAAAAGGTACAACAATTGAGCACATGAGAAAAACCCTAATACCAAATAAAATCCATTCATCAAAAAAATCAGGAAAAATTATGACAAATAAGTAGAGATCATGATGAATCAAATGCAAAAAATCCCATTAAAATTGGATCAAGCATGATGAACTTATGATTTTTACAAGTTGGGGCATCAAATGAAATAAATATTGAAAGGAAAATGAATTAAACATGATTTAATTAAATAAAATGGGACGGAATGGCAAACTGGTAAATATTAGACCGACTAATTCAAACGCTGCGTTTTGGCCATGCAAGGGAAATGTTTTGATTGGCTAGTATGGACACACAGTAGCATGCACACGTGAATGAACAACAAAATCTGGGCAGCTTATGAACATTAGGGTTTATGCTGAACAGTAACATATCTTCATCCCTTCCAAAATCGTGGAAAATTAAAATGCCCAGAAATACAAATTGACTACATCAATCGATTCAGCAAGCATCAAACATCAACATTCCAAAAGCCACTTTCATTGAAACAAACCATGCATCATGAATCGAGTAAAAATAAATATGAACAACAAACTTCATTTCCACATAACTTCATAAATATTCAACCATTTCATGTGATGTAAAGCTCATTAGAATCAGCAAAGTAAGACCTATCATAAGCATGCTATAGTTTGGCAAATGGTGGAAATCGAAATCTTACTTGATTTTGAAGAATTGATGAAACAGTGATGGATTGATGTTGTAAGCTCGAAACAGGTACTCCAATAGCTTCCACAAGATGTATGGAGGAGGATCCTAGCTCAGCAAAGCATGAGATGGCACAAATCTTGGACTGCCATTGATGATGCTCTTGGAGAAAACAGAGATTGTAATGCTGTTACAGTGGGTTTTTCAAGCTTGACAGGTGCTCAAAATGGTGAGTAGATGATGTAGCAAGCAAGGCAAGGTCGAGTGCTTCACAATTTTTCAAAGAAAAGTTCAAAATGCAAAATGTCCAATTTTGAGAGAATGAGATTTTTCTGTGTGTTCAGAGGCTGCTAGGGTTGCCAATGATCAGAAAATAACCTATATATCTGCTGTTTAAGGTTGCTAAGTGGAATGCTAATCACAATTTATTTTAAAATCAAATTTGCTAAATGACCACTTTTGTTCAAATGGTGAGGTGCAAGGGCTGTAGCACGAAAATGGGCTTTGTAACATGACCAAAATGCAATTTCAGAACATGTTTGAATGGCCAAATTGATTAGAAATGGTTATCTCAAAAATTCACTTTTGTACCACACTTGAAATAATTCATGTAAGTGAAAAAAAGGTCATTTTGATCTATGAGGTTTTGGTGAATGATGGTTACATTTTTGGAAAGAGGAGGTCAAATGTAACTTGCTGGAAAAAACCCCACCCAAATTGGCCAAATGGTTTGAGAGATATGGCCTTTTGAAGTTCAAGAATTTTTGAAAATGAATTGATCATAACTTGCCAACCATACATGGGAATTGAGAGTTCTTGGACTTTTTGGAAATGGGAGAACAAGATCTTAAACTTTCATGTTGGGAAAAAATTCATTTGAAGCTTGTATCAAGATGTAAGTTTGGGATCAAGAAGTTTCCATTTTTGGCAAGTTTCAATTACAGGTCCAGTTTCTATTTTTGGAAATTTCTGATTTGGCTTCAAATTCTTCAATGATGATGTTTGACATGTTATATGAGGCCTATTTGGACATGAATAAGCTCTCTCAAACCAAATCCAACCAACAAAATCATAAAAACAAAACCAGTTGACCAAGTTTGACTTTTTAGGGTTTCTGACTGACTGTGCATTGACTGATGACTTCTGAACATCCAACCCTTGACCAAAACACTTCAAATGGATCCCCAAGTCATGTGAACATGTTGGACCAACCCTAGGGCCTTGGCTCAATGAGAATTGTACTTGCTTGCTTGACTGACTGATCTCCTGACCAGTTTGACCTAATTCCTCTGATGATCTTGCACTTGGGCAAAAAGGGACAATGCAATGCTATGCAGTGGACCATGTTATGTTATGACCTAATATGAGAATGTATGTACAATGATAGGTGCAAATTTGAGGTGCTACAGCTGCCAGCCTCTTTTCTTCAATCAGGCTCAACTCTTCGTACCGGGTCCTTACCCATTCAGCCTCTTGCAACTTCACGTCCATCAGGACTCTCAACGAGTGAATCTGAACCTCAACTGGTAGTACCGCTTCCATTCCATATACCAACGAGACAGGAGTTGCCCCAGTAGACGTTCGCACCGATGTTCGATACCCATGCAATGCAAACGGCAACATCTCATGCCAATCCTTATAGGTTACCACCATTTTCTGCACAATCTTCTTAATATTCTTATTAGCTGCCTCAACTGCCCCATTCATCTTCGGACGATAGGGAGAAGAATTGTGATGCTCGATCTTGAATTCCCGGCACAGTTCTGCCATCATCTTATTGTTCAAATTAGAACCATTATCAGTAATGATTCTCTCGGGAACCCCATATCTGCAAATGATGTCTCTCTTGAGAAATCTGGCAACGACCTGCTTCGTCACGTTCGTATAAGAGGCTGCTTCCACCCACTTGGTGAAGTAATCAATAGCCACTAATATGAACCTGTGCCCATTCGAAGCTGTAGGCTCAATCTTTCCGATCATATCAATGCCCCACATAGCAAACGGCCATGGGGACGACATTAAACTCAACGGATTTGGAGGCACGTGCACCTTGTCAGCATAAATCTGGCATTTATGACACTTCCTCACAAAATTGAAACATTGGGCCTCCATGGTCATCCAATAATAACCTGCCCTCAGCAGCTTCTTCACCATTGCATTCCCACTGGCATGGGTACCGAACGATCCCTCATGAACCTCTTTCATCAATTGGCTTGCTTCTCTATCATCGACACATCTGAGCAAGACCCAATCAAAATTCCTCTTGTATAGAACCCCATCCTTATTCAGGTAGAACACCATGGCCAACCTCCGCAGAGTCTTCCGGTCCTTCTTGGATGCTCCCTCAGGATACTCTTGAGTCTCTAGATAGCGCTTGATATCGTAATACCACGGCTTCTCATCATCAGGCGCTGTATCAACAGCAAACACATAAGCCGGTCTATCCAGACGACCTACCTCCACACTGGGGAACTGATTCCACCACTGCACCTTAATCAAGGCAGCAAGAGTAGCCAAAGCATCCGCCAAAGGATTCTCTTCTCTGGGCACATGATGCAACTTCACCTTGGTGAAAAACGTCAACAATCTCCTCGTATAATCCCGGTATGGAACTAAATGAGATTGATGCGTATACTATTTTCCGTTAACTTGATTAACCACCAGAGCTGAATCTCCATATATGACAAGGTTCTTGATCCTCAAATCAATCGCCTCTTCAATCCCCAATATGCAAGCTTCATATTCAGCCACGTTGTTGGTGCACTCAAATGTTAGCCGGGCAGCAAAAGGAATATGGGATCCTTTCGGCGTAACCAAAACAGCACCAACACCGCTTCCATTCACGTTAACGACCCCATCAAACATCAGAATCCATTCGGATTCAGGGTCAGGCCCCTCCTCCGGGATCGGTTCCTCGCAATCTTTCGATTTGAGAAACATGATGTCCTCATCAGGGAATTCAAACTTCATCGGTTGATAATCATCAATGGGTTGTTGGGCAAGGTAATCAGACAATACACTCCCCTTGATCGCTTTCTGAGAGGTATACTGTATATCATATTCCGTCAAAATCATCTGCCACCTCGCAACCCGTCCGGTCAATGCTGGCTTTTCGAAAATGTACTTGATTGGATCCATCTTGGAAATCAACAAAGTGGTATGAACCGTAGAAATTTGCACCAACTGGATATAATACAAGAAGAACCACGTCATTTACCGATGACAACTGCATGACAACTTCAGAAAAGCAAAACCATTTACCGATGGTTAAAAACTGGGAACTTGATATTTACCGATATCAACTTCAGCAAGACCATTTACCGATGGCTGCTGGGAAACGAATTCTGAAAAGCAAAACCATTTACCGATGGTTAAAAAACTTGAAACTTGATATTTACCGATATCAACTTCAGCGAGACCATTTACCGATGGCTGCTGGGAAAAACAACTTCTGAAGAGTGAAACCATTTACCGATGGTTAAAACTTGATATTTACCGATATCAACTTCAACAAGACCATTTACCGATGGCTGCTGGGAAATAATTTGATGTAGAAAGGAAGCAAGACCATTTACCGATGTTGGCTTCAGAGCAACTTGATATTTACCGATATCAACTTCAACAAGGCCATTTACCGATGGCTGCTGCAACTGGGAATTCGATATTTACCGATATCGAAGAAAACTGGGCCGTTTACCGATGGCATCTCTGCTTGGGGAGGAACAAAATCTTTGTGATAGAACCAGACAAGACGTTTACCGACGACTTCTGGGGGTCTTGATTTTATTAACAAGAGAACAAAAAAATGACCAGACATTTACCGATGACTGGGATGAGACTCGATGTTTACTGACATCGAAAGATGATGTTTACCGACATCCAAAGAATGACCAGACATTTACCGATGACTGGGGATGAGAAATTTATTGGGGAGAGACAAACAAATATTCGCAACCGGAAACCAAATAGGACATTTACAGATGACTCTACTGGGGATTTCTAGCTGGGGATTTATCAGACATTTACCGATGACTGAGGGGAAGACTCGACGTTTACCGATATCGAAGATGATGTTTACCGACATCCAAAAAATGACCAGACATTTACCGATGACTGGGGTGAGACTCGATGTTTACCGACCCCGAAACAATGGTGTTTACCGACACCAAAAATGACCAGACATTTACCGATGACTGGGGTGAGACTCGATGTTTACCGACACCGAAACAATGGTGTTTACCGACACCAAAAATGACCAGACATTTACCGATGACTGGGGTGAGACTCGATGTTTACCGACACCGAAACAATGGTGTTTACCGACACCAAAAATGAAAACACACGCGGGTGCTGACATGACACTTACTGGTATCACAAAAACGACATCTTAGATATGTCAAGGCAAAACTGATCACTTGCTGGGGGTCTCACTGAGGAGAAACAAACTTTCTGTCACCGACGGGTGAGGAAATAAACCTCTGTGGGGATATCAAATCTGAATACTGTCAAAGCCACTGTAGTAGACGTGCTATGCTGATGTTGAACAAAAATGATCTGCCTCTGCCGGGGATGCGGTCTGATGGGGTATCGAATACATGAATGCATATGCTTGAATTTTTTATGGCGTAATGCTCCATATGGGTATGGGAATGCTACGCAGTTTTGAGGATGCAATGACCACTATATGTAATGCAAAATGATGAGAACTCCGCTGGGGAATACACAGGACGACTGTGCTGAGAAACCTTCAATAAAATTCCGCTGGGAGAACAAGGCAACTGCCGGGGAATCATCCACACAACTCCACTAGGGGAAGACAAAGTAACTCGCTGGGGAGTAATGAAGCAACTTGCTACTGACAAAAGTGAAATTGCTGGAGATATCCCAATCAATTCACAAGTAAGACAAACTCCGCTTGGGGAAATAACTGCTCCGCTGGGGGAGATAAACCAGGTAACTCTCTGGGGATAAGGCTCATACAAACCTCAGATAAGATAAACTCTGCTTTGGGAAATAACTGTTACTCTGTCGGGGACGACTCACAATATTCACCAGTAGAATCAACTCAGCTGGGGATGCAGGTATCGACCTGCTATGGAAACTCGTCCAATCCACTGGTGGGATGAAATCTGCTGGAGAAATGATTGCTTCACTGGGGAAGACTTAAACAATCTATAGCTAGGAGAATAGCTTCGTTCTGGGAAATGACTGCTGGAGAATGCTCACAGGTGACGACCTGTACAACGGAACAAGATACGCTCAAGTATCCTCAACATTCAAAATGATTTTCAAATGTTTTAATCTTTTGCACGTTATTGTTTTAGCCTTCATGTTTTTATACGCAATGTTTATCAAAAATTCGGACGTTTTTGCAAATAAAACAGTAAAAGTAAAAACAGGAGAGCAATTTATCTGAATAACGACTTTTATTGATTGAAAGTGTGCCTGAAAAGGCAAATACATTGGGAAGCAATTCCTAGGAAGAGGTAATTGCGCACAAAAGGAAAATAAACTATCCTAATGGCAATGTGAACACGGCATCCACTGTTTCCCAACTCTGTTATAACTCATAGATCATCAGTGTTCCTCCCAACTCCTTGCTTTCTAAGAAGACTGACTGGACCGATCACATCCTTTGAGATGGCAGCTGACGAAGCGTGATGAAGTACAGATGACTCAGACTGTAGTCTTCGCTTTAATCCCTCTTTTGGCTGGATCGCCCTTTCAGGTTTTCAATCCACCGGGATACCCATTTTTGCCTAAGCCGCCCTTGCGGGTTTTCGACTTACCGGGTGTACAGTTTTTTTTTTTTTTTTTTTTTTTTTTCATTTTATCCCTAATTTTTGCCCGAACCTGTTCTTTCTGTTTCTTGGTTCGCCGGGATGCCCATTTTTGCCTGAACTCTTTTATTCTTTTTGTCCAGCGGGTCTATTTATGCGAAGTATTTTTTGACTACATCTGAGTTAACAGGGGAAGGAAAATCTTCACCATCCATTGTTGTAAGCATCAAGGCTCCACCGGAGAAGACCTTCTTCACAACATATGGACCTTCGTAATTAGGAGTCCACTTGCCCCTGTTATCTGTACCGGGAGGAAGGATTCTCTTCAAAACTAGATCACTAATCTGAAATGTCCGAGGACGCACTTTCTGGTCAAAGGCTCGCTTCATCCTTCTCTGATATAACTGCCCGTGGCACACAGCTGCTAACCGTCTCTCTTCGATAAGGCTTAACTCATTAAACCTTGTCCGAATCCACTCGGCTTCGTCCAACTTGACATCCAATAATACCCTCAGAGAAGGGATCTCCACTTCAACAGGCAGGACTGCTTCCATACCATACACAAGGGAGTAAGGGGTTGCCCCGGTCGACGTACGCACTGAAGTACGGTACCCATGCAAAGCGAAAGGCAGCATTTCATGCCAATCCTTATACGTAACGACCATCTTTTGCACAATCTTCTTAATATTTTTGTTTGCCGCCTCTACAGCACCATTCATCTTTGGTCTGTAAGGAGAAGAATTGTGATGTTCGATCTTGAAATCTCTGCACAGTTCCTTCATCATCTTGTTGTTGAGATTCGAACCATTGTCAGTGGTGATTCTCTCAGGGACTCCATAACGACAGATGATTTCTTTCTTGATGAACCGGGCAACCACTTGTTTGGTGACACTAGCAAAAGAAGCTGCTTCTACCCATTTGGTGAAGTAATCAATCGCAACCAAGATGAAGCGATGTCCATTCGAAGCAGTAGGCTCAATCTTCCCAATCATGTCGATGCCCCACATGGCAAACGGCCAAGGCGAGTTCATGACATTCAACGGGCTTGGTGGCACATGCACCTTATCAGCATAGATTTGGCATTTATGGCATTTACGAGCATATTTGAAGCAATCGGATTCCATAGTCATCCAGTAATATCCGGCTCTCAGCAATTTCTTCGACATTGCATGACCACCAGCGTGGGTACCAAACGAACCCTCGTGCACTTCTTGCATTAACATGTCTGCTTCGTGTCTATCCACGCATCTGAGCAGAACCATGTCAAAGTTCCTCTTATACAACACGTCATCCTGATTCAAATAAAAGCTTCCAGCTAGCCTTCTCAGGGTCTTCTTATCATTCTTCGACGCACCCTCAGGATATTCTTGAGTCTTGAGGAAGTTCTTGATGTCATAGTACCACGGTTTCTCATCAATCGCAACAACAGACTCGGCTGCAAATACATACGCAGGCCTCTCGAGTCGATTCACCGCAACATGTGGCACATGATTCCACCAATGAACCTTTATCATGGACGATAAAGTAGCCAGAGCATCAGCCATCTGATTCTCATCCCGGGGGACATGATACAACTTCACCTTCTTGAAGAACGTCAGTATTCTTCTGGTGTAATCTGTAACACCCTTCTAAAAATACCCCAAATATTTAATTTACAACAACCAATATATAAATCAGAGTAATTATTGAAGTTAAGGGTGTCACACAACACTTCACACATTTCACCATAAAAATCAGTCATGCTCATTATTTAATTCAACATAAACACTTCTTTGCAAAATACGCAGCGGATAGAGATCATTCAACATATGTAATACATTACACCTAAAATTATTCAACAAGTTAAAACATCCCGTCCCGATGTTACATCTATCAGAGCATGACCCACTAAGGAGACCACACTAGACTCCAAGCACTAGCTTCTACTCACTCACTGCTCGTTACCTGAAAAATAGTTGTAAGGGTGAGTTCCTCAATCGATATAATAAGCATTATAAATCATCATGTAATGCTAAGTAAATTTACACGTTAATCACCCTAATCATATCATGCATTCAGTAACGGCACATCAACTCAAATATCATACTCAATAACAACGTAAAATGCAACTCAATAACAACATAAAATGCAACTCAAATGAGACTCGACTCGTCATGCATGTGGTACCAATCGGAGTAAAACTCCCAACTTAAAATCATTGCCATTTTATTGGGCATCAAGGCATAAGCCTTCAACTTTCAACTTAAAATTTGCCAATCCAGGCCAACGTGGTGTGAGCAGAGCTCCATCAAGGCGTAAGCCTTCAACTTTCAACTTAAAATTTGCCAATCCAGGCCAACGTGGTGTGAGCAAAGCTCCGACTTAATGCATATGAATGTACATGGCATACACGACTTTACAATTCCGACAACATAATAATAATAGCCACACAACAAGGTTTTCAACATAATCAACTTATAATCAACTTTGGCTCATCAAGCCTACAACTCAGTATTTTTAACAACTTTCCGTACACGGAACAACTCAGCAACATACTTGTATCAACACTTCATAACATAAATCCAACAAAATTACTCATCACAATTAACTATAATAGGCCAATCACCAATTAGGTTCACAACATTAAAATATCAATTTTACACTTTTCCAACAGTGTTAACCGGTTAACGCCCTGGGTTAACCGGTTAACGCAGGACAAAACACATTTTCTGGCAAAACGCAACAGTGTTAACCGGTTAACGCCCTGGGTTAACCGGTTAACGCAGGCAAAACAGCACATTTTCACAAAATATAACAGTGTTAACCGGTTAACGCCCTGGATTAACCGGTTAACGCAGACAAAACAGCAGTTCCTGCGCTAACACAAGGCAGAATGCAGAGTTCTCCGCATTTTCCGCCGTTGGAGGACTTCCGGACCTCCGATTCAATTTCCGTAAAAAGCTATACGTTCGGGGGAACACGACCCACACAATTACCGATTCAATTACAACTTTAACACAACTTATCCAACACAATTTCTCAGCATTCAACATCCCAATTAGGGTCAAATCAACGGTTTATCACTACCCATGACATGTTAATCTATAATACCCGTTAAACGACGATAAACCCCCCTTACCTGAGATAATCCGGCAAATCTCTAAGCTTCAAGTTTTTCCGTTCTTCAACCTTTGCTCTCTAGCTCTTCCTCTTTGCCCTTTCTCCACTTTCCACTTTTCAGCCGCTCCTCTGTTTCACGTGAAAACTCTTTACCAACAATGAAACCCTTTTTTTCCTTATTCCAACTTATATATTTTCCAATAATTATTATTCCAAATAATAGTAATAATAATAATCCAATAATTCAATTTATTTAATTAAATTAATAAATATATTATTAACTTAATTTAAATAATTCTCTTATTTTATTCGGGGTGTTACAACTCTCCCCCACTAAAAGAGTTTTCGTCCTCGAAAACATACCTCAAGCAAATAACTCTGGATAAGACTCTTTCATCTGACTCTCCAGTTCCCAAGTCACATTGCCACCTGCTGGTCCTCCCCAAGCTACTTTCACTAAGGCAATCTCTTTACCCCGCAACTGCTTCAACTCTCGATCCTCAATCCTCATAGGCGATATTTCAACAGTCAGGTTATCTCTCACCTGTACATCAACTACTTGGATCACATGCGACGGATCATGAATGTACCTCCTCAACTGAGACACATGAAAAACCTCATGCAAATTCGCAAGTGACGGCGGTAAAGCGATACGATAGGCTACCTCTCATATCCTCTCCAAAATCTGATAAGGACCAATAAATCGAGGTGTCAACTTCTTTGACTTCAAAGCTCGACCAACCCCAGTTATCGGAGTAACACGAAGAAACACGTGATCTCCCTCTCGGAACTCAAGTGATTTCCTCCTCTTATCATGATAACTCTTCTGACGACTCTGAGCAATTCTCATCTTCTCCTGAATCATCTTAATCTTTTCTGTAGTCTGTTGAACAATCTCCGGTCCAACCACAACACTCTCACCGGACTCATACCAACATAAAGGTGTCTGACATCTCCTACCATACAAAGCTTCAAACGGTGCCATACCAATGCTCGAATGAAAACTATTGTTGTAGGTAAACTCAATCAAAGGTAAATAACAATCCCAAGCACCTCCCTTTTCCAAAACACAAGCCCTCAAAAGATCCTCTAATGACTGAATCGTCCTCTCAGTCTGACCATCAGTCTGCGGGTGATATGCAGAGCTCAATCTCAGTTTAGTTCCCAAAGCCCTCTGCAAACCTTCCCAGAACTTCGATGTAAATCTAGGATCTCTGTCCGAAACAATACTCGACGGAATACCATGCAAACTTACAATCTTCTCAATATACAACTCGGCTAATCTCTCTAACGGATAATCCATTCTGATCGGAATGAAATGAGCCGACTTTGTCAATCTGTCAACAATCACCCAAATAGCTTCAAAATTCTTAATTGTCCTCGGTAAACCAGAAACAAAATCCATACTGATACTATCCCACTTCCACTCTGGAATAGCCAACGGTTGCATTAGCCCAGACGGCTTCTGATGCTCAATCTTTGACTTCTGACAAGTCAAACAGGAATAAACAAAACTCGCAATTTCTTTCTTCATTCCCGGCCACCAAAATAACTTTTTCAAATCATGATGCATCTTCGTAGCTCCAGGATGAATACTCAAGCCACTACGATGTCCTTCTTCAAGAATACTCTTCTTAAGTTCGGTAACATCCGGAATACACACCCGATTACCAAATTTCAAAATGCCATTCTCATCAACTCTGAATTCACCACCTTGACCTTGATTCACTAAAGTCAACTTATCAACCAAAAGCACATCGAATTTTTGACCCTCTCTGATCTCATCCAGAATACCACTCGTTAACTTCAACATTCCCAATTTAACACTATTGTGAGTACTCTCACACACCAAACTCAAGTCTCTAAACTGCTCAATTAAATCCAATTCCTTAACCATTAACATAGACATATGCAATGATTTCCGACTTAATGCATCAGCCACTACGTTTGCTTTACCCGGATGGTAATTCAAACCAAAGTCATAATCCTTCAGAAACTCTAACCATCTCCTCTGTCTCATATTCAGCTCTTTCTGATCAAACAAATACTTTAAACTCTTATGGTCACTGAAAACCTCAAATCTTGACCCGTACAAGTAATGCCTCCATAACTTCAGAACAAATACCACAGCCGCCAACTCTAAATCGTGCGTCGGATAGTTCCTCTCATGAACTCTCAGCTGTCTTGAAGCATAAGCTATAACCTGCTTCTTCTGCATCAACACGCCACCCAAACCCAACAATGAAGCATCACAGTAAACTTCAAATGATTCCGACGAACTCGGTAATATCAGAATAGGAACAGTAGTTAACCTTCTCTTTAACTCTTGGAAACCTTCTTCACATTTTGAGTCCCAAACAAACGCTTGCCCCTTCCTAGTCAACATCGTCAATGGTAACGCCAACTTAGAAAATCCCTCAATGAACTTCCTATAATAACCAGCCAAACCAAGGAAACTTCAAATCTCAGCAACAGACTTCGGAGCTTCCCACTTAGATACCGCTTCTATCTTAGAAGGATCAACAGCAACGCCACCTCTTGAAATCACATGACCAAGAAAACTCACCTCTCCTAACCAAAATTCACACTTGGACAATTTAGCAAATAACTTCTTTTCTCGTAGAACTCCCAAAACCACTCTCAAATGTTCAGCATGCTCTTCTTCAGATTTCGAATACACCAAAATATCATCAATAAACACCACAACAAACTTGTCTAGGTACGGATGGAAAATCCTATTCATGTACTCCATAAATACTCCAGGCGCATTAGTCACACCAAAAGGCATGACAGAATACTCATAATGTCCATACCTTGTTCTGAAAGCAGTCTTCTGAATATCCTCGGTTTTCACACGGATCTGATGATACCCAGATCTCAAATCTATTTTGCTGAACACATTTGCACCAACCAACTGATCCATCAAATCATCAATCCTCGGCAAAGGATACCGATTCTTGATCGTCACTTTATTCAGTTGCCTGTAGTCCACACACAACCTCATAGTACCTTCTTTCTTCTTAACCAATAGCACTGGTGCACCCCACGGTGACACACTCGGACGAATAAATTTCTTATCCAACAGATCTTCCAACTGACTCTTCAATTCAGTTAACTCAACAGCAGACATACGGTACGGAGCCATCGATATCGGCCTAGTACCAGGTACCAAATCAATCGAGAACTCCACTTCCCGCTCTGGCGGTAATTCATTCACCTCTTCCGGAAACACATCAGGAAAATCACACACCACGGCTATATCACAAATCACCAGTTTATCTTTAGCCTCCAAAGTCGCTAACAGCATAAACAACTCTGCCCCATCAGCTACTTCCTCATCCACTTGCCTTGCTGATAGAAACAAACTCTTTCCCTCCTCAATCTCAGGAAAGACCACCGTCTTATCAAAACAATTGATAGAAACTCGGTTAAACACCAACCAGTTCATACCCAGAATAACATCAATCTGCACTAGTGGAAGACACACTAGGTCCATCCCAAGGTCTCTACCAAAAATACTCAAAGGACAATTTAAACAAACCGAAGTAGTAGTCACTGAACCCTTCGCAGGAGTATCAACTACCATACTACCAAACATCTCAGATATCTCTAACTTAAATTTCACAGCACAATCCCAAGATATAAAGGAATGAGTCGCACCTGTGTCAATAATAGCTACAAGAGGAAAGCCATTAATATAACAGCTTGTGCCATTGCTTGCATTGCGGCAGCCATTGCAGCGTCATTCCTTCCAGCCATTCCAACTTATCAATACAACACAACTTAAAAGTTAGATTAGTAACAATACACAATTGTTAGACAGTAACGACACGACAACTGGCCGGACAGACCGACCTGCTCTGATACCACTAATGTAACACCCTTCTAAAAATACCCCAAATATTTAATTTACAACAACCAATATATAAATCAGAGTAATTATTGCAGTTAAGGGTGTCACACAACACTTCACACATTTCACCATAAAAATTAGTCATGCTCATTATTTAATTCAACATAAACACTTCTTTGCAAAATACGCAGCGGATAGAGATCATTCAACATATGTAATACATTACACCTAAAATTATTCAACAAGTTAAAACATCCCGTCCCGATGTTACATCTATCAGAGCATGACCCACTAAGGAGACCACACTAGACTCCAAGCACTAGCTTCTACTCACTCACTGCTCGTTACCTAAAAAATAGTTGTAAGGGTGAGTTCCTCAATCGATATAATAAGCATTATAAATCATCATGTAATGCTAAGTAAATTTACACGTTAATCACCCTAATCATATCATGCATTCAGTAACGGCACATCAACTCAAATATCATACTCAATAACAACGTAAAATGCAACTCAATAACAACATAAAATGCAACTCAAATGAGACTCGACTCGTCATGCATGTGGTACCAATCGGAGTAAAACTCCCAACTTAAAATCATTGCCATTTTATTGGGCATCAAGGCATAAGCCTTCAACTTTCAACTTAAAATTTGCCAATCCAGGCCAACGTGGTGTGAGCAGAGCTCCATCAAGGCGTAAGCCTTCAACTTTCAACTTAAAATTTGCCAATCCAGGCCAACGTGGTGTGAGCAAAGCTCCGACTTAATGCATATGAATGTACATGGCATACACGACTTTACAATTCCGACAACATAATAATAATAGCCACACAACAAGGTTTTCAACATAATCAACTTATAATCAACTTTGGCTCATCAAGCCTACAACTCAGTATTTTTAACAACTTTCCGTACACGGAACAACTCAGCAACATACTTGTATCAACACTTCATAACATAAATCCAACAAAATTACTCATCACAATTAACTATAATAGGCCAATCACCAATTAGGTTCACAACATTAAAATATCAATTTTTCACTTTTCCAACAGTGTTAACCGGTTAACGCCCTGGGTTAACCGGTTAACGCAGGACAAAACACATTTTCTGGCAAAACGCAACAGTGTTAACCGGTTAACGCCCTGGGTTAACCGGTTAACGCAGGCAAAACAGCACATTTTCACAAAATATAACAGTGTTAACCGGTTAACGCCCTGGGTTAACCGGTTAACGCAGACAAAACAGCAGTTCCTGCGCTAACACAAGGCAGAATGCAGAGTTCTTCGCATTTTCCGCCGTTGGAGGACTTCCGGACCTCCGATTCAATTTCCGTAAAAAGCTATACGTTCGGGGGAACACGACCCACACAATTACCGATTCAATTACAACTTTAACATAACTTATCCAACACAATTTCTCAGCATTCAACATCCCAATTAGGGTCAAATCAACGGTTTATCACTACCCATGACATGTTAATCTATAATACCCGTTAAACGACGATAAACCCCCCTTACCTGAGATAATCCGGCAAATCTCTAAGCTTCAAGTTTTTCCGTTCTTCAACCTTTGCTCTCTAGCTCTTCCTCTTTGCCCTTTCTCCACTTTCCACTTTTCAGCCGCTCCTCTGTTTCACGTGAAAACTCTTTACCAACAATGAAACCCTTTTTTTCCTTATTCCAACTTATATATTTTCCAATAATTATTATTCCAAATAATAGTAATAATAATAATCCAATAATTCAATTTATTTAATTAAATTAATAAATATATTATTAACTTAATTTAAATAATTCTCTTATTTTATTCGGGGTGTTACATAATCTCTATACGGAATCAAATGCGGCTGGTTCGTATTCCAATCTCCATTGACCTGATTGATCACTAGAGCTGAATCTCCAAATATGTCAAGTGTTTTGATCCTCAGATCAATGGCTTCTTCTATCCCCATGATACAAGCCTCATACTCAGCTTCATTGTTGGTGACGTCAAAAGTCAATCTGGCAGAGAAAGGTATATGAGCACCTTTGGGATTGATCAACACTGCCCCAACACCGTTATCGTTCATATTCACAGCCCCATCGAACATCAGTGTCCACTTGTCATCAGGATCCGGTCCTTCCTCGACAGGTGGCTCCTCACAATCTTTCGTCTTCAGATACATGATGTCTTCATCAGGGAATTCAAACATCATAGGCTGATAATCGTCAATTGGTTGCTCGGCAAGGTAATCTGACAGAATACTACCCTTGATGGCCTTCTGTGACGTGTATTGAATGTCATATTCTGTTAAAATCATCTGCCATCGGGCAACGCGTCCGGTGAGAGCTGGCTTCTCAAAGATGTACTTTACAGGATCCATCTTAGAAATCAACAGAGTAGTATGGTTCAACATATACTGCCTTAGTCGGCGAGCAGCCCAGGCCAAAGCACAGCAAGTTTTCTCGAGCAGTGAATATCTTGTTTCACAGTCGGTAAACTTTTTGCTTAGGTAGTATATGGCATGCTCTTTTCGACCAGACTCGTCATGCTGCCCCAATACACACCCCATTGAAGTCTCGGTAACTAACAGGTACATTATCAATGGTCTCCCTGGAACTGGAGGAATCAAGATTGGAGGGTTCTGTAAATACTCTTTGATCTTGTCAAAAGCTTTCTGACAGTCATCATTCCATTTGATCGCCTGATTCTTTCTGAGTAGTTTGAAAATTGGTTCACATGTGGCAGTTAGGTGAGATATGAACCTTGCAATGTAATTCAATCTCCCTAAAAACCCACGGACTTGCTTCTCCGTTTTTGGTTCAGGCATTTCTTGAATAGCTTTGACTTTAGCTGGATCGACCTCAATCCCTTTCTCACTGACAATGAAGCCTAACAGCTTCCCTGATCTCACTCCAAACGTACACTTGTTCGGATTCAGCCTCAGCTTGAACTTGACTAATCTGTCAAACAACTTCTGTAGATTAACCAGGTGCTCCTCTTCTGTCTGCGACTTCGCAATCATATCATCCACGTACACTTCAATTTCTTTGTGCATCATGTCATGAAAGAGAGTCGTCATTGCCCTCTGATAGGTAGCACCGGCATTCTTCAGCCCGAATGGCATCACTTTGTAGCAGAATGTGCCCCAAGGTGTAATGAATGTCGTCTTTTCCATGTCCTCTGGCGCCATCTTGATCTGATTATAGCCTGAGAAACCGTCCATGAAAGAGAATACCGAGGATTGAGCCGTATTATCCACCAATACATCAATGTGAGGTAATGGGAAATCATCTTTCGGACTCGCCCTATTCAAATCCCGGTAATCGACACACATTCTGACTTTGCCATCCTTCTTTGGCACAGGCACAATGTTGGCCACCCACGGTGGATATCTGGTAACAGCCAGGAAACCCGCATCCCACTGCTTCTGAACCTCTTCCTTGATCTTGACAGCCATATCAGGACTAGTTCTGCGAAGCTTCTGTTTGACCGACGGACACTCTTCTCTAAGAGGTAACCGATGCACCACAATGTCTGTATCCAACCCAGGCATGTCTTGATATGTCCAGGCGAATATTTCCACATATTCTCTCAGCATCTCAATTAACCTCCTCTTGACAGAGTCTTCTAAAGCAGCCCCAATCTTGATCTCTCTTCTGGCGTCCTCAGTACCCAGATTAACAATCTCCAACTCCTCCTGATGAGGTTGGATAACCCTTTCCTCTTGCTTCAGTAATCTGACCAATTCTGCAGGGAGTTCACAGTCTTCCTCACTCTCCTCTTCAGCTTGGTAGATGGGATTATCAAAATTATATGGAGCCATAACAGAGTCGCTCACAGTGGATGCCAAAATATCACTTCTGCATGTTTAATGTTTTGTTTTTAGAAAAAGATTTCAATAAAGTCACAAAAAACAAAAACATTGTCATTTTTATTATTTTGAAAAAAAGTGAAAGCAAAAATAGAAAGACAAAGATCTCAAAATTTGATTGCAAAACGTCCTTTATTTATGATAATCATTGAAACATGATGAGGCCCTACAATGAACCACTACGCCTTGGGCAGAACGTAGGATTTTTTCATGCAAAATGAAAAAACGAAGGAAAATTACTCTGTCAGAAGAGTAACTTGGACCACTTCTTCAGCCGTCCAATTATTGATAGACTCCCCTGGTGCACACGGGCGGACCCAGACGTCTACATCACAATCACTGCCAACATCTTCACCATCAGTAGCAAAGACATCCCCATGATTCATCAGCCCAGCGCTGGTAAAGGTGCTCGGACCCGCATTCTGTTCTGCCTGAAGAGGCTCAAAACCGATTCCGAATTTGTCTTCCTTGATAGGCAAGTCAACCATCTTGCCCCAGCCCTCGGCTCTTCCGGAGTCAACCACCTCCTTAGCCTGCTTGTAGGATGTAATCGAAGCACCTGGCTTCCTCTGTTCAGCACAAGCTACCCTCTCAAGCGCCACGGTCTCAAATGCCTGGCACAAGGTTTCGTGGATCTCGCCATCTACCTTGACATACTTGAATGAGGATAGGTAACTCACCAGAATCTCTTCTTCGCCACATACGGTCACAATCTGACCGTTCCAGACATACTTGAGCTTTTGGTGGAGAGTCGACGAGACTGCCCCTGCTGCGTGTATCCACGGACGCCCCAACAAGCAGCTATAGGCGGGCTGAATGTCCATCACATAGAAGACTATATCGAATACCTCCGGACCTATCTTCACCGGCAAGGTAACTTCACCAAACACAGACCGTTTGGATCCGTCAAATGCACGCACAATGAGGTCACTGGGAGTGAGCACAACCCCCTCAACATCAATCTTCTTCAGAATTTGCTTGGGTAGGACATTCAGTGACGACCCGGTGTCTACCAGTACGTGAGACAGAATAGCACCTTTGCACTCCATAGTGATGTGCAAGGCTTTGTTATGATTACGACCTTCAGGCGTCAAGTCTAGGTCAGTGAAACCTACACCATGCCTGGTGCTCACGTTGGCTAGCACACCTTCCAGTTGGTTAACGGAAATCTCTTGCGGGACGTATGCCATGTTCAACATCTTCAGCAAGGCATCCCGATGTGCCTCAGAGCACAACAGCAAAGAAAGTATTGAAATCTTAGACGGAGTTTGGTTGAGCTGATCTACAATCTTGTAGTCACTCTTCTTGATAATCTTCATAAATTCCTCAACGTCTTTTTCAAAAGAACCCCCAGTCTCCTTCTGAGCCGGTTCCTCGTCAACCACAACCTGTTTACCCTTAGCCCTAGCAGATGCCTCAGCATTAGCATCTCTCAATGGCTGAGGAGCAAACAGTCGTCCACTCCGGGTAAAACCTCCTGGTCCTCCAACGTTGTCCACCACAGGACTTGCAACCACAGGAGTTCTAACCGGTGCACTGATAGTCACAGGCGCTTGAGCTGCTGGCCTTATCTGACTGTCAGCCCTCCGATTGCTGCGGTAGGCATTGTCATACCTCCAAGGAACAACCCTACTATTCTCAGCTTGTCTTCTACCAGACGCAACGATAGTAGTTGGCGCACTGATAGTTACCGGAGCAGGAATGGCAACTGGAGCAGGAATGGTAACTGGAGCACTGCTTGCTGCCGATGAACTTACGACCCCTCGCCCTCGTCCTTCAGACGGCTGGAAGTAGATGGTGACAGTAGACACCGACCCATTGTCTTTGACAGCCCGACTGAACTGGAGACAACCTTCATCAATTAATCTTTGAATACCAGTCTTCAACTGGTCACACCCATTAACAGCTTCAGCACAGCCCAAACATCCTTCGTCACAACCCGGGTAGACACCCCCTTTCAACAGACGGTCCTTCACAACTGATAAAGAAGTCTGAACATCTTCAACATTATCAACCAGATTTCCAACTTCTCCTTCTTCAATATTGTTTACCCTATGCCCACCATGTTGAGGCATAGGATTGTTCACCACATTCGGTACCGGAGCAAAGTTGATCGCCTTAGCATCGATCAAGTCTTGTACTTTGTGCTGGAAAGCCCGGCATCTCTCAGTATGGTGGCCTGGTGCCCCAGAATGAAAGTCACAACGGACGTTCACATCATAACCAGGCGGCAATACTGTTGGTGTAGCCATGGTACGCAATTCAACAAACCCTAACCGGAGTAGTTCGGGTAACAATTCGGCGTACGACATTGGCAGCGGATCAAATCTTCTGTTAGGCTGCAACCTCTGCCTAGGCTGAAAAGGACGTTGCTGTTGTTGTTGTTGTTGTTGTTGCGGTTGTTGAACCCTTTGTTGTTGTTGACGAGGTTGAGGTGCAGGAATAGTTACTGCAGCAACCGGACGATATTGTTCTTTGTTCACATTCCCTCTGTACACATTCCCTCTGTGTTGTACAGCATTGGTCTCTCCTTCTCTACGGCGAGGTGCCCCAGAGAAGGGTTTCTTCGATGACGAAGAAGAACCCGCATCATGAATCCTACCGGCCTTGATCAGACTTTCGGTTCTCTCGCCACAGATGATGACATCAGAAAAACTTCCGAATGGGCAGCTTCCCATCCGGTCCATATACACACCTTGAAGAGTGCTGATAAACATGTCGGTCAACTCCCTTTCCAGCATAGGGGGTTGAACTCTTGCAGCAAGCTCGCGCCATCTTTGGGCGTACTCTTTAAAACTCTCAGTGTTTTTCTGACACAGACTCTGCAGCTGAGTCTGGGTTGGTGCCATATCCATATTATGCTTGTACTGTCTGAGGAACGCTTCATCCAAGTCCCTCCAGCATCTGATCGAATCCCGCTTCAACTCCATATACCAATCCAAAGACGCCCCAGATAGGCTGTCTTGGAAAAAATACATCCACATCTTCTCATCGTCAGTGTATGCGGATATCTTTCTGTAGTACGCCTGCACATGAGTGCGAGGGCAGGAAGTACCGTTGTATTTATCAAATGACGGTGCCTTGAATTTATGTGGGATTCTCAGACCTTCAACTAATCCCATGTTAGTAACATCAAAACCGAGGGAGTTTTGACATTCCATAGCCCGGATCTTCTCACCAAGGGCCTCAACTTTACGATCTCTCGCATCATTTCTACCCAGAATGTCTTCGTCTTCACTGAGTAAGGTAAACATATCCTCTTGTCTGTCAACAATCGGAATTCTGTTACGGGCCGGGGCATGGATGACTCTGGCATTAGCAGCATCTGGAGCAATAGGTTGACCATCAACTCGGATACCCCTCAACTCTTCACCTACAGCATAGTTGTTGACGGGAATAGCAGCAGCAGGAGTGTCATTAACTGGGTTTCCTTCTTGCAGAGGTGGATTGACTGGTGGCAAGGTAGCTTCTTGCCTCTGAACCAGAGCTCGGAGTTCTTCTTGTCCTTGCGCAACCCCTTGCATCATATGAATGAATTGGGCCATGTTAGCCCTCATCTCAGCTAACTCAGCTTGTACTTGATCCATATTCCGTTGATGGTTGAGTCTCGTTGAGTAGCGGTGCGGTCTTTGATCAGCTATCCTGCCTGGACACAGGAATCAAAGTAAGAAGTCGGCACAAGAACACCTGTTATGCAAATGATATGAGTATGATGTTAATGATGGGTATGATGCACATGATATGCTCATTTCTCAAGCATTCAAAGAGCCTGATCCATCCCCAAAAGATGGCAACCTGCAGCAACAAGAGAACAACAGGTACAAGGAAAATGAGAACAACATGGAAATACCAACAACCTTATCTATAAATAAGGGTAAAAAGGTCATACAACCAAAAGTCAACAAAAATCCGAAACGGGGTACAAACAAATGAATCCCATCCAACAAGCCTGGAGGTGATTCTCAATAACAAAGATCCAAAAGACGGAGTACAAACAAATGAATCCCATCCAACAGGCCTGGAGGTGATTCTCAACAAATACATCAAAGATATAAACTAAGACAGACGGTCTTCCGAAATGAGGGTCTTCAGGTAATGGCACTGGTCTATCAACAGTGTGCATTCTGAACATTCTGGTAGAGGGGTGATCTTCTCCTTCAACTGTCTTCTAAGCTCTAATACTTCTCCTCCAAGATAGTCTTCTGATGTCTGTCTCAAGTCTACCTCCTTCTTCAACTGAATGTCTTTGTCTTTGAGTTGCTTCTCTAGGTCTTTGATCTTCTTTTGATAGTTGACTTCTGCTCTCTGCAGTCTCAAGCACTCCCTATGCTCTGCATCCAACATGGATTCCATCTCCTCATATGATCTCTTCTTGCTCCTTGCTCCGCTAGCATTCTCTCCTTGCACTTCCCTGAGTTGATGGGCCAAGTGCAACCTATCAGCTTTAGCTTTGTACAACTCCATCTGAGTGTCCTGCTCCTTCTCCCTCAAACGGCGACTCTCCATCAGAGCTTGCTTATAGTGCTCAGCAGGCACACTATCAGCAAGAACCAAAGGTGGTTGCTCCTGCAACGGCTCCATCCTATCATAGGGTAGCAGTAAGGTTTCCACTCTCTTCTTTACCCAATCAGTGTAATCGGGCATTGCAATGGCAAACTTCTTCCCTAAGACGGATCCATCCTTCACTTCAACAGATCTCCAAGCTCTTCCTATCTGCTCCAATCTAGTCGGGTCACTCTGCTTCTCAAAATACACACTCTCAGCTACTTCAGCCTCAAGTGGTTTTCCTTTCATTACAAACCCTAACTGACGAAGAGAAAGAACTGGATTATAATTTATACAGCCCTTGGTCCCCACGAGTGGCACGTTTCGGAATTCACCACAACTCATAACAACATTCCGTACATCCATCCGGTAAGATTTCCATCTGATGTCATAAGAAGTAAGTGACATGACCCTCTGAGTCCACTTAAGAGTGCTCTGGGTATCCACAAAGGGTCCACTGACAGGCAGGAGTGACATAAACCATCTGAACAGGAGGGGTAGACAGCACCTGATGGCTCCACCCTTACCATGCCTACTGTGAATAGCATAATAAGTATCAGCTAATAAGGTGGGGACCGGATTCCCTCTGATGAAGATACTGATGGCAGCATGGTCAATGAAATTAGGCATGCTTGGGAATAGGACGATCCCATAGATCATGGCAGCAAGCCGGGCGTGAAAAATTTCCCAATTCCCCTTCTCTGCTTCATCTCTAGCTACTCTCAAAAGAAACTTCAATGGCAGACCCACTACTTCCCCACAGGGCTTCCAATTATCACAAACCTCCTTGACACTCAAGCGGAGAGCTCTAGCAACAACTCTGAAGTCAACCTCTTTTGGGACGTCCAAAAAGGGAACCTGATGCTGAATAGGGACACCCAATAGGATAGAATACTCCTCGAGAGTAGGCGCCAATTGATAGTCTTGAAAGGTGAAACATCTGAGCTCCGGATCATAGAACTGAAGAAGTGTCTGCAGAGGTACCGGATCAACTACAGTCTTCAATAAAGTCAGAACATCTCCATACTGCCCAACAAAACCCTTCAGACGATCATCAGCCACAAGACTACCCAACTCGATCAATGAAGTCAAAGGCTCACGATGAAAGCTGTAGGAACAGGTCTTCCGCTTCGGCTCTGGGACCGTTGCCATCTCTATCAGTGAATCAAGCTCTGGAATGTACCTGAGAAATGATATGCATGCAGAGATTAGTTTTTTTCTTTTCTTTTTTTTTTTGTATCTTTTTTATTGCGTTTCTTTTGAAAAATAAATATGCTATGATGCAAATGATGCAGACTGGAATGGCTGGTTGTGCAATCTCTGATCACAAGGTTGAAGCTTCAGTCCAAACTCAGAACCCAAATCCAACTTGAAAAACCCAAGGTCAACTGAATACACTGTTGTCTGAACCCGAAGTCACCAACAGAACCAAGAGTCACCAACGGTACCTGTAATAATGAACCCTTCCCCACTCACGGGTGTAGTCTAGGCCAGGGTAAGGTCGAGAGAAACGCAGCATAAATAACCTTTCGCAGGATACCATCATATACACACCCGAAGTATGTAATGATGATACCCCACCAGGGTCTGAACTGCTCGTGATATCAATGTTCCGCTAAGTGGCGCAATACCACCCGCTTCCCATGAATCACTCTATTCCTAATCATCCTAGATTTCACTCATGGTCTGGGTATTGGACCTTTTACCTCAAGTGACTCCCACCCCAACAAAGGAAAACAAACAACCAGCCAGGCAGATGAATAATGAATGAATGCAAACATAATTATAAACATAAATGCAAACAATAGACAATGAATGCAAACATTAAATAATGAATGCAATAAATAAACACAACACAAAGCAACCAAAACCCTAACCTAGAGAGCGCTAGGAGAGACTCGCTTAGGGAAGATGGACCAGCATAGGTCAACTTCTCTAGTGATCCCCAGCAGAGTCGCCAGTTGTCGCATTACGCGAAAAACCGGCGGGAACAGAAGAACAACAGAGCCGCCACCGTGCGTTATTTATCCCAAAAGAGGGAAAGGAAACGCTCAGAGTAAACCTAGGAAACAACATGGTCTCGCGACCAAAGAGAATGGGATCGGGAGTCGGTTATGCGAAGGGAAGGTATTAGCACCCCTACGCATCTGTCGTACTCGACGGGATCCACGCACAAAAGGAAGGATAAATGGTTGCTAAAACACTGCTCACACACACACACACTGGCTGAAGGAGACACAGGAAAACAAACAAGACTGAAACTGACTCGGCAGGATATCGCATCCTGGGCCTACTTAGTCTATCAGGCATAGACATCAGAGTCAAAGTAGTTCGGACTGGGGGAAAACATGCTCGCTAGGATGTCGCATCCTATGCATACGTATCTCCTCGGACGAAGGAGAATCAGAGCATTCGTAGCTCGGCTGACACGCACACAAACAAACACTGGCAAAGGCAAACGTGGAACCCGAATGCCAATCACTGGACTTACATCAGCATCCGAACCAACAAACACACACAGGAAACCAACTGCCAATCGCTGGACTTAAGTCGGACTCCAACCAGAAAAGGAGAAACAACTCACACAAACAAAACAAAAAGGGCGCCCGGAGAGATCAGCTCATCTCCTGCCTACGTACCTCATCTGGTATGAGGATCAGGGCGACGTAGTTCCCCTACGCAGGGATACAGGACTAGCCTAACCAGATAACAGAGGGAGACACAACTAGGGAGACTACGACTCGAGCCTAGATGTTATCATGCAAAATCATCCCTAAGTTAAGGTTTCTAGCTAACTGGCACAGGGAGCCAGCCTATCCTAACCATGACTTGCACAGGAAGCAAGCCACACACACACTTACCTTGCACAGGAAGCAAGCCAAGCAAAACCTAACTTGCACAGGAAGCAAGTCTAAACTAACCCTAACTTGCACAGGAAGCAAGTCAAACAAACATACAAGCACAGGTAGCACACACTATACACAAGCAAGGGGCTCAAACAAGGCTAGGTTTTAGTCGAGGGGTCATATCAACCTCAACAAACAAACCACTGGAATTGGGTTAGTGTTGCTCTTAACCTTGACATTGAGAGCCAAGGTGAAGCAGATGAAAGGAGATGAGGGATGTGCCTCATTGCTCTTATCGCTGGTCAGGGAGAGCATTTGAATATCAGAAGGTGTGGGAGTTCAGAAAGTAGGAACTCTATCCACAAGTTGGACTCTATAGATCTTGGGCTTTTACTCACTATGCATCAACACAAGTAGTGTGAGCAAGGTGAGTGACACACAGACTAGCAGGGGATAGATTGCATATCCCTTGGGTTCTGCCAATTGCCTCTTCACTTAGGAGGTCTTTGAATATGTACAAGGACAAAATTTAAACAACCACAAACATTGCCTCTTAAGGAGGACTTCAGACAGTTGCCTGGCCAAGTAACAGGCCAGGTATTCCAGACTACATGAAGATTAAAAATATACCTCAATGCAAATTACTTATCAAGCAAAGCAAAGCAAAAGTTCACAAGTAACTGAGCAACTAAAAGCACCTGAAATAGTCAAACAGACATTAGTATACAACTTCAAAATTAAAGCAAAAGGAAACAGAAGTCAACAGTCAACACAAGCAAATGAATGTGCAAGGCACAAGGCTCAAGGCATGTGAGCCAAGCAACCTACAAAACAAAACATGTTAGTCATGATAAACAAACACACATAACCAATTTATGTTGGTCTCAATGGATAATTGTTGGTTAACCTGAAAAAAAGGAACTCAAATGTGAGTAACAGGACCACTAGGGCAAGCCTAGGGTCAAAAGGGAATGGAAAAGTTAAAACAGCAAGGGGCAAGTATCCAAAATCATGTTCAAACAATCAAGAAACAAAACCAATTGGGTTCACATTCATATCAATCATCATCATCATTTCATGAACAATTTAGGTCATGGCATGGCATTTAGAAGCTCATAGAAGTCAACAGCAAGACTTGAATCAAAAGCAATCTCAAACATTTCCAAAAATCACCAAATAAATCATGATCAATCACAACCTATAGCATGGTAAGCATATCAAATTTCATCTCATTTGGACAAGTAGAATATAGTCAATGAAAATCAGAAAGGCAAGGCAATTTTGAACATGCTCAAAGAAATCAACCAAACATGCATCAACTTAAGAAAATCATAAATCAGTGATGGCATATGATAAATGAATGGGACTAAAACCATGGCAAAGCTTAAGATGTCTAGTAATCACATGTAAAATTTCATGTCCATCTAATAAAGTATGAGCATTTCTCAAAACAAATGGGAACAAGTGTCACAAAAATCAACATAAGACCCAACAGGGGAGAAAAATCTCAATCAATTGGAAAATGCCATAAACAAATCCACAAAAAATCACATGTAAACTAGACATACACAAGCTCAATCATGCAAAAATTCAATCCATTTTGAGGTCAAGAAGCATGGCTATGAAAATCATCAAGTTGCACATCAATGGTGTGACACAAATTGTCACACCCTACTTCAAAAAATCATAACTCAATGACCAGAGAAGATAAATTCATGAACTCTATACCAAAATCACCATAGATGTGTCTAGTTTGTGCATAAAAAATTTCAAGGCCATAGGATAAAGTGTCACTATCTCACAAATGATTTGGTAAAAGGTACAACAATTGAGCACATGAGAAAAACCCTAATACCAAATAAAATCCATTCATCAAAAAAATCAGGAAAAATTATGACAAATAAGTAGAGATCATGATGAATCAAATGCAAAAATCCCATTAAAATTGGATCAAGCATGATGAACTTATGATTTTTACAAGTTGGGGCATCAAATGAAATAAATATTGAAAGGAAAATGAATTAAACATGATTTAATTAAATAAAATGGGACGGAATGGCAAACTGGTAAATATTAGACCGACTAATTCAAACGCTGCGTTTTGGCCATGCAAGGGAAATGTTTTGATTGGCTAGTATGGACACACAGTAGCATGCACACGTGAATGAACAACAAAATCTGGGCAGCTTATGAACATTAGGGTTTATGCTGAACAGTAACATATCTTCATCCCTTCCAAAATCGTGGAAAATTAAAATGCCCAGAAATACAAATTGACTACATCAATCGATTCAGCAAGCATCAAACATCAACATTCCAAAAGCCACTTTCATTGAAACAAACCATGCATCATGAATCGAGTAAAAATAAATATGAACAACAAACTTCATTTCCACATAACTTCATAAATATTCAACCATTTCATGTGATGTAAAGCTCATTAGAATCAGCAAAGTAAGACCTATCATAAGCATGCTATAGTTTGGCAAATGGTGGAAATCGAAATCTTACTTGATTTTGAAGAATTGATGAAACAGTGATGGATTGATGTTGTAAGCTCGAAACAGGTACTCCAATAGCTTCCACAAGATGTATGGAGGAGGATCCTAGCTCAGCAAAGCATGAGATGGCATAAATCTTGGACTGCCATTGATGATGCTCTTGGAGAAAACAGAGATTGTAATGCTGTTACAGTGGGTTTTTCAAGCTTGACAGGTGCTCAAAATGGTGAGTAGATGATGTAGCAAGCAAGGCAAGGTCGAGTGCTTCACAATTTTTCAAAGAAAAGTTCAAAATGCAAAATGTCCAATTTTGAGAGAATGAGATTTTTCTGTGTGTTCAGAGGCTGCTAGGGTTGCCAATGATCAGAAAATAACCTATATATCTGCTGTTTAAGGTTGCTAAGTGGAATGCTAATCACAATTTGTTTTAAAATCAAATTTGCTAAATGACCACTTTTGTTCAAATGGTGAGGTGCAAGGGCTGTAGCACGAAAATGGGCTTTGTAACATGACCAAAATGCAATTTCAGAACATGTTTGAATGGCCAAATTGATTAGAAATGGTTATCTCAAAAATTCACTTTTGTACCACACTTGAAATAATTCATGTAAGTGAAAAAAAGGTCATTTTGATCTATGAGGTTTTGGTGAATGATGGTTACATTTTTGGAAAGAGGAGGTCAAATGTAACTTGCTGGAAAAAACCCCACCCAAATTGGCCAAATGGTTTGAGAGATATGGCCTTTTGAAGTTCAAGAATTTTTGAAAATGAATTGATCATAACTTGCCAACCATACATGGGAATTGAGAGTTCTTGGACTTTTTGGAAATGGGAGAACAAGATCTTAAACTTTCATGTTGGGCAAAAATTCATTTGAATCTTGTATCAAGATGTAAGTTTGGGATCAAGAAGTTTCCATTTTTGGCAAGTTTCAATTACAGGTCCAGTTTCTATTTTTGGAAATTTCTGATTTGGCTTCAAATTCTTCAATGATGATGTTTGACATGTTATATGAGGCCTATTTGGATATGAATAAGCTCTCTCAAACCAAATCCAACCAACAAAATCATAAAAACAAAACCAGTTGACCAAGTTTGACTTTATAGGGTTTCTGACTGACTGTGCATTGACTGATGACTTCTGAACATCCAACCCTTGACCAAAACACTTCAAATAGATCCCCAAGTCATGTGAACATGTTGGACCAACCCTAGGGCCTTGGCTTAATGAGAATTGTACTTGCTTGCTTGACTGACTGATCTCCTGACCAGTTTGACCTAATTCCTCTGATGATCTTGCACTTGGGCAAAAAGGGACAATGCAATGCTATGCAGTGGACCATGTTATGTTATGACCTAATATGAGAATGTATGTACAATGATAGGTGCAAATTTGAGGTGCTACAGCTGCCAGCCTCTTTTCTTCAATCAGGCTCAACTCTTCGTACCGGGTCCTTACCCATTCAGCCTCTTGCAACTTCACGTCCATCAGGACTCTCAACGAGTGAATCTGAACCTCAACTGGTAGTACCGCTTCCATTCCATATACCAACGAGAAAGGAGTTGCCCCAGTAGACGTTCGCACCGATGTTCGATACCCATGCAATGCAAACGGCAACATCTCATGCCAATCCTTATAGGTTACCACCATTTTCTGCACAATCTTCTTAATATTCTTATTAGCTGCCTCAACTGCCCCATTCATCTTCGGACGATAGGGAGAAGAATTGTGATGCTCGATCTTGAATTCCCGGCACAGTTCTGCCATCATCTTATTGTTCAAATTAGAACCATTATCAGTAATGATTCTCTCGGGAACCCCATATCTGCAAATGATGTCTCTCTTGAGAAATCTGGCAACGACCTGCTTCGTCACGTTCGTATAAGAGGCTGCTTCCACCCACTTGGTGAAGTAATCAATAGCCACTAATATGAACCTGTGCCCATTCGAAGCTGTAGGCTCAATCTTTCCGATCATATCAATGCCCCACATAGCAAACGGCCATGGGGACGACATTAAACTCAACGGATTTGGAGGCACGTGCACCTTGTCAGCATAAATCTGGCATTTATGACACTTCCGCACAAAATTGAAACATTGGGCCTCCATGGTCATCCAATAATAACCTGCCCTCAGCAGCTTCTTCACCATTGCATTCCCACTGGCATGGGTACCGAACGATCCCTCATGAACCTCTTTCATCAATTGGCTTGCTTCTCTATCATCGACACATCTGAGCAAGACCCAATCAAAATTCCTCTTGTATAGAACCCCATCCTTATTCAGGTAGAACACCATGGCCAACCTCCGCAGAGTCTTCCGGTCCTTCTTGGATGCTCCCTCAGGATACTCTTGAGTCTCTAGATAGCGCTTGATATCGTAATACCACGGCTTCTCATCATCAGGCGCTGTATCAACAACAAACACATAAGCCGGTCTATCCAGACGACCTACCTCCACACTGGGGAACTGATTCCACCACTGCACCTTAATCAAGGCAGCCAGAGTAGCCAAAGCATCCGCCAAAGGATTCTCTTCTCTGGGCACATGATGCAACTTCACCTTGGTGAAAAACGTCAACAATCTCCTCGTATAATCCCGGTATGGAACTAAATGAGATTGATGCGTATACCATTTTCAGTTAACTTGATTAACCACCAGAGCTGAATCTCCATATATGACAAGGTTCTTGATCCTCAAATCAATCGCCTCTTCAATCCCCAATATGCAAGCTTCATATTCAGCCACGTTGTTGGTGCACTCAAATGTTAGCCGGGCAGCAAAAGGAATATGGGATCCTTTCGGCGTAACCAAAACAGCACCAACACCGCTTCCATTCACGTTAACGGCCCCATCAAACATCAGAATCCATTCGGATTCAGGGTCAGGCCCCTCCTCCGGGATCGGTTCCTCGCAATCTTTCGATTTGAGAAACATGATGTCCTCATCAGGGAATTCAAACTTCATCGGTTGATAATCATCAATGGGTTGTTGGGCAAGGTAATCAGACAATACACTCCCCTTGATCGCTTTCTGAGAGGTATACTGTATATCATATTCCGTCAAAATCATCTGCCACCTCGCAACCCGTCCGGTCAATGCTGGCTTTTCGAAAATGTACTTGATTGGATCCATCTTGGAAATCAACAAAGTGGTATGAACCAGCATGTACTGCCTTAGTCGGCGAGCAGCCCAGACCAAAGCACAACAAGTTTTCTCGAGTAGTGAATATCTTGTTTAACAGTCGGTAAACTTTTTGCTAAGGTAGTATATGGCATGCTCTTTTCGACCAGACTCGTCATGCTGCCCCAATACACACCCCATAGACCCCTCGAGGACTGTCAGGTACAGAATTAACGGTCTTCCCTCCACAGGAGGCATCAGAATCGGAGGCTCCTGCAAATACTCTTTTATTTTTTCAAATGCCGCTTGGAAATCATTATTCCACCTGACCGTTTGATCTTTTTTCAACAACTTAAAAATCGGTTCACACGTGGCTGTTAGGTGAGATATGAACCGTGAAATGTAGTTCAATCTACCTAAGAAACCACGAACCTCTTTCTATGTTCTCGGTTCAGGCATTTCTCTTATCGCTTTTACTTTCGCAGGATCAACCTCTATTCCTTTCTCACTCATAATGAACCCCAGCAATTTACCGGACCGCACTCCGAAAGTGCACTTGTTCGGATTCAACCTCAGTCTGAACTGTCTCAGCCGGTCGAACAACTTGGCCAGATCTACCAAATGCCCCTCTTTTGTTTGGGACTTTGCTATCATGTCATCAACATAGCATTCAATCTCATGATGAATCATATCATGAAACAAAGTCACCATGGCCCTCTGATAAGTAGCACCGGCGTTCTTGAGACCGAATGGCATCACCTTGTAACAAAAGGTGCCCCACGGTGTGATGAACGTTGTTTTCTCCATATCATCTGGCGACATTTTAATTTGATTATAGCCAGAAAAGTCATCCATGAAGGAAAACACCGAGAATTAAGCTGTATTGTCTACCAACACATCAATGTGAGGTAGTGGAAAATCATCCTTCGGACTAGCTCTGTTCAGATCTCGGTAGTCCACACACATTCTCACTTTCCCATCTTTCTTCGGGACTGGCACGATGTTCGCGACCCACGGCGGATAATTAGTGACAGCAAGGAAACCAGCATCCCACTACTTCTGCACTTCCTCTTTAACTTTCATCGCCATGTCAGGTCGAGTTCTGCGCAATTTCTGCTTCACTGGAGGACAATCGGCTCTCAACGGTAGCTTATGCACAACGATATCGGTATCCAACCCTGGCATATCTTGATAAGACCAGGCAAAGATGTCGACATATTCTTTCAACAATACTACCAACCTGCTCTTGACACTTTCCTCCAAAGCAGCCCCGATTTTCACTTCTTTCTTGACCTCGTCGGTACCCACATTCACAACCTCAATCTGCTCTTCGTGCGGCTGAATCACCTTCTCCTCTTGTTTCAACAACCTGGCTAATTCCCCTGGCAGTTCACAATCCTCTTCGTCTTCTTCTTCATCATGATAGATTGGATTGTCAAAGTCATACAAGGGTGTAACAGGATTGTTATCAATGAGATCCGGAGAATGATCGCATCTGCATGAATGTTGATTCATGCATTGCTTAGAACCGGAACGAGACAAATTGAAAAAGAAAAATGAAAACATTGCCATTTTTATTTTGTTTTTATTTTATTTTTAAACTGTAAAAATAAATGAAAAACAGGGAACACCGCTTTTAACTGAAAAATATCCTTTTATTGATGATGCGAATTTGCAAATTTTAAACATGAGGTGGCCCTTACAATGGACCATTACGTGTCGGGTAACACGTATGGCTTTCATGCATATAAAATCAAAACAGGAAAAATATTACTCTTCCAGCAGAGTGACCCGGATGATCTCTTCAGCCTTCCAGTTCTGGATTCCCATCTCTGGTGCGCACGGCTTTATCCACCGGTCAATGTCGCAGTCGCTATCATCTTCCTCACTCATCATGCAGATGTGATCCGGATCCAGCATTCCGGCACTAGTGAACGTGACTGACGTACGACGCCCTCTGCCTTGTCCTGAGCCTCTGCCTGGCTGGTACCCCACTCCGAAGCAGTCCTTCTTTGCAGAAATATCCATCATCCTGCCCCAACCGGAAGCCTCTCCATTCTTCACCACCTCAGCGGCCTGTTTGTACGAAGCAATGGACGGTTTTTCCTCTTCCTTCACAAAAAGAGCATTCTCCACCTTAACGGTTTCGAACGCTTGACTGGGCGTCTCCCATATTTCGCCGTCCATTTCAACATATTTGAATGAGGACAGGTGGCTGACAAAGATGTCCTCCTCTCCGCACACAGTGACGACTTGGCCTTCCCAAATATATTTCAGCTTTTGGTGCAAAGTCGAGGTCACTACCCCAGCAGCATGAATCCACGGCCTACCCAACAAGCAACTGTATGCCGGCTGAATATCCATGACGTAGAAAGTCGACTTGAACACCTCTGGGCCTATCTTCATAGGAAGCTCAACTTCTCCAAACACGGCCCGCTTTGACCCATCAAACGCCCTCACTATCAGATCAGTGGGTGTCAAAATCAGCCCTTCACAATTCAACTTAGCCAGAGCTTTCTTCGGTAACACATTCAATGAGGAGCCGGTATCAACCAGCACATGCGAAAGCACAGCCCCTTTACATTCCATCGCGATGTGTAGTGCCCGATTGTGATTTCTCCCATCCACAGTCAAGTCGATGTCTGTAAAACCCAACCCATGGCTGGCATGAACGTTAGACACGACCGTCTCCAACTGGTTAATTGTTATCTCTTGAGGAACATAGGCCTTCTTCAAAATTTTCAACAGAGCCTCTCTATGCCCCTCAGAGCTTAACAGCAAAGATAAAATGGAGATTTTGGAGGGAGTCTGCTGCAGATGGTCAACAAGTTTGTACTCAGACTTCTTGATGATCCTTAAGAATTCTTCTGCATCATCATCAAGTTTTTCTTCCGACCCTACCGGCGTCGGTGTCACCACTGGAGTACTATCACTCACCACTGCTTTCCCTTTCGCCCTGGCTAAAGCCTCAGCCTTTTCTTTTTTCTCTTTCTCTCCTTCTTCTCTCCTCAAGGCATCTGGAGCAAACAGTCTGCCACTGCGAGTGAAACCGCTGGGACCGGCATTATCCACCTTTGAAACGGTGGTTTCACTTGCAGTCTGATCTTCCACCTTCTCACCATTACAATATACCTCTCCCCCATAATGCCATGGCACGGCATCATCTTTGTCATATGGAATTGGTCCAGGGACCGTGATGGTAACTGGATCCGCCTCAGCTAGATTTGACAAATCCACCGGATCAAAATAAATTGTTATGGTGGAGACCTCTTCTTTCCCCAAATCAGCCTTCTTCTCAATCAGAATACTTCCATCGTCCATTAGTCTTTGGACAGTCTCTCTCAACAATTCACATCCATTGACAGTAGTGCACGCAGCACAATCAACACCGCAGCCCGGATGAACCCCATTTAACAACAACTGCCGTCTAACCTCAACTAACGGAGTCTTCAGTTGATCAACAGACAACAGCCCCACTCTGTTCTCCTCCGATATAGCATTCACCCCCCTTTGACCATGCGCGGGCATGGGATTAGCATTGACGTTGGGAGATGGTGCGAAGTTGATTGCCTTCGAATCCACCAGGTCTTGAACCACGTGCTTAAAAGCTTTGCAGTTCTCTATGTTATGCCCGGGAGCACCCGAATGGAATTCGCATTTTGCATTCTCATCATAATTGGCTGGCCTTTGATCAGGTCTCAAAGGCGCCAAAGTCCTTAGTTGTACCAACCCCAGATCCTGCAATTTCTTCAACAAGAAAGAGTAAGTCACAGGTGGCCTGTCGAACTGACGGTCGTTCATCCTTCCCCGCACCTGATAACCAGCCCTCTGAGGCCCCTGCTGAAACGGTTGTCTTTGTTGTCGAGGTTGCTGCTGTTGCTGTTGCTGATTCTCAGCAGGAATAGTTACCGCAGCAGTATGCTGGAAGTAACGATCCCTACTGGGTCCTCTCTGAGCATAGACCGCACTGGTATCACCCTCTTTTTTCCTCTGGCCGTTACCGAAGGGCTTCTTCGACCCAGACGACGAAGCATTACCCTGTATCTTCCCGAGCTTCAGCCAGCTCTCTATCCTTTCACCAGCCACAACTATATCCGAGAAATTGGTGACCGGACAACCAACCATTCTTTCAGCAAACGCCCCTTGCAAAGTACCCATGAAGAGATCAGACATCTCTCTGTCCACTAGTGGAGGTTGCACTCTGGCAGCCAATTCCCTCCACCTTTGAGCGTATTCTTTAAACCCTTCATTATTCTTGTGAGACATACCCTGCAGCTGGGTACGACTCGGAGCCATATCAGCATTGAACTGATACTGTTTAAAGAACGCGTCCCCCAGATCCTGCCAGTTCTTGATATCTGACGACTTGAGCTTGGTGTACCACTCCAGGGAGCCTCCGGACAGGCTGTCCATGGTGTACGCAGAGATCTTTCGGACAAACGCTTGCAAATGAGTTTCGGGGCAGGAACTCCCATTGTACCTATCAAATGTGGGCGCTTTAAATTTCTACGGGATCACAATCCCCTCCACTAGCCCCATATTTGACATGTTGACCACCCCAGGAGTGGCATAACTCTCCAAAGCTCGGATCTTCTTAGCCAGCAGCTGAATCTCTTTATTCTGTGGTGGGGCACCGTATTGACCAAACGGTTCGTTGTGCATGGAAAACTGATCAGCCTCTCTGTCTTCCTCTTTGTCATCATCAACCCCGAAGAAAGTCGGGAATAGACTGTCCTTCAAGTTCTGCCCAGGTTGACCACCAGTAGGAGCACCAAAACCAACAGCATTATTCACTATTCCCACTGTTGTTCTTTTTCCACCGTCTCCGGAACCACCCAGCCCCTGGTTGGAGACACCATCCAGGTTCACACCACTATTAGCAGCAGAAGCCCGCTCGAGCTTCTCAACTTTGTCAGCTAGAGCTTTCTGACCAACTGCAAAACCCTGCATGATGTTGATCAGCTCATTCATCTTGTCCTTCAGCTCGAGGATATCTGTGTTCGGGAGATCCATCAGTCTGGGAGTATTGCGTCGAGTGAAATATCTGTGAGGGCGTGTTGAGTGCAAAAGTATAACTCTACGAGCACGAGCAATGATTCCTGAAACAATCAAGCACGTTAGAACTGATACCTGCAAAATAAAACACAAGTTATTATGATCATGCATGAATGCAGTGTTTATCCACAGGAGGAACACTTTGTCTCTTTATCCTGGCTTCATCGAGACAAATAACAATCTGGCAGCAATATTCCGACATTCAGCATCTGGTTTCATCATACAGATCCGAGATATACGATTTTAGCAAAATACCCCCAACCATGTGTGTGCTGTGTGAGTGCATACGGGAAAGCAAATAAAGCTTGAAGATCGATTACTGAATGAAAATAACCATCACATAGCAAAATTGCACAAGAAGTGCCATAGTCATACATCACAACAGATACAAATCTCCAGAATCGGGAAAGAAATACAAGCAAATGAATTCCGTCAACATGCCTGACGGTAATCCAACACAAAAGAAAAGTCTAATCTGATGAGGGTCCCACAGAAGGCCCTATCTCATCAACCATCTTCGCGAACTCTGCCGCGAACCTGAGCTCGGTGTTCTCCTACTGTAATCTCCTCACCTCCTTCTGGTGGATCTTCATCTGTCTGAAGTAATGATCTCTCTCAGCCATGTAATGATCCCTCTCGGCGATGTAATGATCTCTCTCATCGATGGTCTTCACATTCTCTGTTTCCTTAACCTTCAGCTTGGCCTCCCACTCAGCAATAAGAACTCTGACTCTGTCATCCCTCTGATCCCTCACGAGAATTTGCCTCCTCTTCTGATCTTCAATGACCTTTGAAGCTCTAGCCAATCTCTCCTTAGTGATGTCGTGCTCCTTTGTTGAAGACGCCAAAGCCTAATTGACCTTCCCATAGTAGGCAGTATCCATCTCAAAGCGTTTTGCTTCCAAGGCATGTCGCTTGTCTTGATCTTCCATCTTCACTCTGATCTCCTGATTAGCCATCTGAACCCGAGTGACACTCATCTCCAATTCCGTTTTCTCCGCAAGAAACTGATCTCTTTCCCGCTTCATCTCTAGGAACTCTTCCATACTAACAGAAGAAGGAGATTCCTCAATCAACGGATACCAAGGATCAACCATAGGAAACGGTAGACAAGTAAGCTCCACTCTCTTACTGAGCCAGTCATCAAATGGAGGAAAAGACCTGTTATTGGCTCTGCCCCAAGAAAACTTGCCTTTCCTCTGAATACTGCGCCATGCATCAGATACCTGCTTCAACCTGGCCTGATTGCCCTCAACCGGGAAGTACAAAGTTTCCTGAACCTCACTCTTGAATGGAGGAAGCTCCATAGCGAATCCCATTTGTCTCTTAAGAAGTGTCGGGTTATAATTAATGCAACCCTGAACTCCTATAAGTGGCACATTGGGAAAACCCCCACAACTGTAGATGAAATCTTGTCCAACCCCACTACTGTGAGTCCAAGCCTTGTCTTTGGCCCTCAAACCCATCAGCTTGGTCGCCCAATTGACATTTTGGCCAAGAAGAACAAAAGCACCCCTGGTAGGCAAATATCCCATAAACCACTTGTATAGCAACTGAGTGCAACATCGAATCAATCCCCCACGCCGCTTCTCGTTCCTGTTATGGACCGAGTAATAGACATCTCCAATCAAAGTAGGGATATGATTCCTCTGAACAAACAAACGGATGGCATTAATGTCCACGAAGCTCTTCTGATTAGGAAACAGAATGATCTCATAAATGCCCACAGCAACCAAAGCACAGACTGTGCTCCAGTTACCCAACTCAGCATTCTCCTTGGCCTTAGCTTCTAGGAAACTCAAATGAAAACCAGGCAACTTCCCCTTCTCTTTCAGACTCCCCTTAACCATCTCCGGACTCAAATAAAGAGCACGAGAAATCCCACCAATATCAGGCTCTTCCTTAGTAGCATAGAAAGGAACCTGATTTCTGATCTGAACGCCCAAGATATCAGCATAATCTTCCATCAAAGGCCCGAGTAAGTAATCTGGGAAGACGAAGCACCTCAAACCAGGATCATAGAACTGGAGAAGAGTATGAATGGCGCTCCTGTCTCTGTCAGTGAGTCTGAAAACCATCTTCAGAATACCCCCATATGCCTCACGAAACATCCCCACATGGTCGGGTGTAATCAAAGCTATCATATCCTTCAGCACACTGATCTTTGGGTCAAAGAAGCTGTAGGCAACATCATCTTTCAAACCGGGCCTCATATCTGAGCAGAAAGTCTCTCAACCAGGATCTCGATCAAAAATGTCCCTGCATATGGATAAACATGAGTTAGATGCAGGTAAATGCAAGACGTAATGATGCTGATGAATGAATGCAATGCATTGCCATCCTCCAAGTCATCTGATCATCTGTTGCACTGAATCACAGCCCTGATCTCTGAACTGACCACAACCATCTGAAGAAATATGTAACCACAAATCCAACTAAAGGGTTCCAAAATAAACGGAAGATACATCACCATCATCATTAGACAATCTCTGAGCAGATCACCATAACCATCTGAATCGGCCCGGGGAATCCTGAAATAAACGGATCCCCACTGATAAATAACACGGACAGCACTCCAGCGTCTCAGGAATAAATGGCCATAAATCCAACTTATAAATAGGACTCTGATCAACGGAACCAAAAGTCACCATCAAAGTCACCATCTGAACATGCATCTGTAAGAATCACCCTCCCCTCACAGGTAAATTCTAATCAGGTCATCCTAAGGCGGATAATAGTCTCGACAATCGGGCAGAGATACTCAATGGGTTTGCCCTTTCGGGTGTGCCATTGTAGCTCTCCTGAGATCGTCTAAACCAAAGATCCGGGAAAGATCGGTCACCGAAGTCAATAGCCCAAAAGAGGTAACCCAACCAAAGTGGAAAACCCCACTGAGGAAGAGCACTCTCAGATGAACCTCGTCCGGCTTGTGGTATGTCACGTCGCAACAACATGCTCAACCAACATGTGAGGAACGTGAGACCACACTAATCCTAGGTGTATACTCGGGCCTGGGTTTTAGCCCCACTCAAAAAACCCACCCCAAAACAGAGGAACCACCTGCACAGAGGACGGCAACATGATAGTATGATGTATGCAAATATTTATGCAAATATATACACAATCAGAATAATAAATGCAATAAATAGAGCACAAGCAACCTAAACTATCCTAGAACGCTAGGAGAGACTCGCTTAGGGAAGATGGACCAGCACAGGTCAACATCTGTTTATGTCCCCAGCAGAGTCGCCAGCTGTCGCATCCGCGAAAAACAACCTGCGGGCTAAAACAAAAAACAAACAGAGCCGCCACCGAGCGTTATTTATCCCAAAAGAGGGAAAGGAAACACTCAGAGTAAACCTGGGAAAAAGCATGGTCTCGCGACCAAAGAGATGGGATCGGGAGTCGGTTACGCAAGGGGAAGGTATTAGCACCCCTCACGTCCGTCGTACTCGACGGGATCCACGCTCAAAAGAAAGAAAAGGTTGCTAAACAAACATCACACACACACACACACACTGAAACAACACAGGTGGAGGAAGAGGGGAGAGGGCTCGATAGGACATCGCGTCCTATGCCTACGTATCTCGTCGGGAACGAGAATCAGAGCCACCGTAGTTTGGCTCATGCACGCCGAAACAAACACACGCACAAAAAGGCAAACATGGAACCCGAACGCCAATAGCTGGACTTACATCAGCTTCCGAACCAAACAACCCACACTGGAAACCATATGCCACTTGATGGACTTATACCGGACTCCAAGCACCCAACAAGAGGATACAGGATGCCAATGGCTGGGCTTTCATCCGTCTCCTACACACACAAGAAGAAACAACCAACAAGTTACTAAGGAGTCGGGAACTCGAGCCTAGCAATTGTCAAGCAAACACACACAAAAAGAAAAAGGGTTTGCCCTGAGAGATCTCGTGCGACCTCCTGCCTACGTACCTCATCTGGTATGAGGATCAGGGCAACGTAGTTCCCCTAAACAAGGGAGAAAGACTAGCCTAACCAGATAACAGAGGGAGACACGACTAGGGAGCTGGACTCGAGCCTAGATGTTATCATGCATCATTTCCCTATGTTATGCTTTCTATCTACCTGCACAACAGCAAGCTAATCCTAACTAGGAAAAATCAAAGCATGCAAGCATAAACAAAGCAAAGCAAACATTTCAAATAGCACACACTATATCCAGTCAAAGTGGGCTCAAACAAAGGGTCAGACTGCCAAGGCAAGTCATCTGTACAAGGGTGGTGTTAGCTCTTAACCCTGACATTGAGAGTCAGGGTGAAGCAGATGAAAGGTGAGTGAAGATAAGACTTCACAGCTCTTATCCCTGGCCAGGGAGAGCTTCAGACAAAGGAGTGTGGGTTCAGAAAGGAGGAACCCTTCTACACTCAAGACTCTGACTCAACTGATCTTGGGTTAATGTCCCAATGCATCTACACAGTGGTGTGAGCAGAGGGACGACTCCACAAGAATAGCAGGGGATGGATTGCACATCCCTTGGGTTCTGCCAATTGCCTTAATCAAGGTCTTTTCCTGCTTGGGGACAAAGTTAAACAATCACAAACATCGCCTCTTAAGGAGGACTTCAGACAGTTGCCTGGCCAAGTAACAGGCCAGGTCTTCCAGACTACATGAAGACAAGAAAGTCTACCTCAATTGGTTTATACAACCAAGCACATCAAGCAAGTTCTCAAAGAACTATTAGCAACTAATGTACCTGAAATCAATCAAATACAATCAGTATACCAATCACAAAAGCAAAACAGACAGTATAAAAGCCAACAGTCAATGTACAATCAAACAATGCAATGTGCAATGCACAATCAACTCAAGTGAGCCAAGCATCCTACAAAATGAAACAAGTTAGTTCACAACAATTAACCAAATCAAACTCAATTAACTTGAAGCAATCTCCTTAAGGAATTTGCATCTCAACCTGAAAAGCCAAACTCAAATATGAGAAACAAGACCACTAGGACAAGCCTAGGGTCAAAAGGAGATGAAAAATCCAAAACAGCAAGTGAAAATTATCCAAAATCACAATCAAACAATTTAGAAACAAAACCAATTGGTCCCAAGCTCATATCATTCATTATCATCATTTCATGAAAGAAAAGGCACACAACATGCAATTTGCAACCTCAAAGGACCAAACAGAATGATCACCATCAAAACATTATCAAAACATTTCAATAAATTCCACAAAAACTCAAGTCTAAACAGAACACATTCAATGAATGGCATATCAAATTTCAGCTCATTTGGATCAAGGGAAGTAGGTCAATGAAAATCAGAAAGTCCAGACAAATTCAAGCAAGCCAACACAAGGCATCAAAACAAACATCAACTTCCATCAATCATAAAACAGTGACAAAACATGATAAATGAATGGGATCAAAACCATAATGACCTATAATATGTCTAGAATTCACATGTCAAATTTCACATCCATCCACTTAATGACCAGAATTTCACAAATCAAATGCCAACATGTGTCACAAAAAAATCACCAAATGACCAAACAAGGGAAAAAATTCCAATCAAATAGGAAATCCCATCAATAAATCCAGAAACATTCACATGTGTTCTTAACATCCATATGCTCAAACATGCAAAAATTTGGCTCAATCCAATGTCCCTAAGCACATCAAATAAAATCATGAAATTCACCAAGCATGGTGTGACACAAATTGTCACACCTCTAATCAAAAAATCATATCTCATCAACCAGGGATCCAAAAATTGCAAACTATACATAAAAATCACCAGCAAAGAGTCCAGAATAGGCATGTAAAATTTCAAGCATTTCTATGGAAGCATCAAGATTTCACAAGCAAAATGGCATGGTATACACAAATTGGACACATTCAATCAAACCCTAGGCAATTTATTTTTCCACACGTGCACAAAAATAATAAAAATCACCATAAAAAACTACACATCACAAGGAGAATAATGCAAAAAGTTTCATCAAATTTGGACAAAAAATGAATCACTTATGAATTTTTTGAAGTTCATGGATCAAAATGAAATGAAGAATGAAAAAGAAAATGAAATAATGATTTAAAATGAAATAATGGCACATTCATAATTATCCTACAGCTAAACCAAAACGCTGCGTTTCAGTTTTTCGCTGGCAGCACACGACTGGTTGAAGGAAGCGGGAAACACAATTTGAAAATTCACAGCCAGGCCACAAGATCAAACACGTTCTTGGACGTGTTCTTCCTCAAGAACAACATCAAAATTCCAGAAAAATCATCATGAACTTTTTTCAACCAAAATGAGCAAACGATACATCGAAATCACCGTCTAATCACGTACATCATGAATATGAAATTAGTTTCTCCTAATTCTACTCATGTTAACCGGATCGAGCGAAAATAGGTTTGCACATCAAACTTCCAATCAAGATTTCTCTCTCGATACTCAACCAAATTCAAAACCACAAGCAGCATTGCATTCTACGTTGAAAGATCTATCTAAGCCACATCTTAATTCAAGCAATGGTTGAGATCGAAAATTTACCTTATGGATGAAGCAGATGCGAATTCTTGTGTTTCCAAGTGTGAAAGGTGAAAACAGATGCAGTTCAATGAATGGAAGTTGATTGGAATGAGTAGTTTAGCTCAATGATTCTTCAGATCCAAGAGCCTTCGATTTGCCATGGATGAGTGAAATTGCAACAGTCCAAATTCTCCAATGTTCTTGCCTTGATTTTGCAAAACAGTCGTGCACAAGCCTTGGTGTGTGATGGATCCAACAAGAATCAGTGCAATTGATGAAGAATTCAGTGTGAAATGATGAAAAAAGTGTGTGAAAATTTTGGAGAATTGAGAGGTTTTTGGAGGGAAAGTTGGTTAGATCTTGAGAAATGTGAAGTGTGATTATCAATTCTGTTATAATTAACATCTTATACCACATGCTTAATCCATTTCTTAATCACAATTAGCAAATGAAGTGAAATTAGTGAAAATGAGTTTTCATGTGAAAAGGCAAAAATGTCCTTTTGCAAATTAGGCAATGTAATAGTAGAAAATCAGTTCAAGCAAGTCACATTGGCCATTTGGAATGTGTTGGAATGAGTTTTGTGAGCCAATCACTACAACAAACAAGACCTTAGACAGCGCTTTTTTTAGCCTTAGACAGCGCTTTAAAGCGCTGTCTAAACCTCCGCTGCTAAAGGTTTAGACAGCGCTTTTTTAAATCTTAAAAGCGCTGTCTAAGCCCCCCCCCCCCCCCCCCCCCCCTTAGACAGCGCTTTGGCCAAAAGCGCTTTATAAGACCCTCTTATTTTAAATTTTTTAGGTATACCTTAGACAGCGCTTTTGAAAAAAGCGTTGTCTAAGCCCCACCCCTTAGACAGCGCTTTGGCCAAAAGCGCTTTCTAAGACCCTCCTATTTAAATTTTTTAGGTATACCTTAGACAGCGCTTTTCAAAAAGCGCTGTCTAAGCCCCCCCCTTAGACAGCGCTTTTGCCTAAAGCGCTTTCTAATCCCCCCCCCTTAGACAGCGCTTTTTACAAAAGCGCTGTCTAAGGTATACGAAAATTTTTGAAGCTTTTGTTTTAAACCACATTTTTTCCAGGTTTATAAACCAGAATTTCTACCTGTTTTCAACCAGATTTTGACAGACAATTATATCATTTTATATATGCCATTTTGGCCTTTTTTTCTACCAATTTTTGGCTAACAAATATATATATATACCAATTCAAACCAATTTTGCCTTAAATGTATCAAAATATATACAAATTTATGTACACATTTACAAGTCATTACATATACTACAAATGTACACATTAATTACACAAATTTATGAACAAACATTGAGCTCTAACATGAATTGACACCACTCCTCTTTGATTTCGTCCACTTGATCCTTTGTATAAAATGCACACTTGAATTCCTCAAAGTACTACATAATAATATAACATATTTTGAATTAATTCCAACTATTTAATTATATGAGATATGTGTAAATATAAAAATAACTCATAAGTTAGAAATACATACATCGGTGGGAATCTTTAATTGGCCCAAAGCAAGAGTATCTCGCATAAACCTCAACATGAAATACCCGCAATCTATTTGATTACGTTGTTGAGGACACTACATATGAAAAAAAAAATATGGATTATAAATCCTAAGTTTTATCAAGTGTCATCACTAATATAATAAAAAATATGGTAATTAAAAATATACCGCCACTTTAATCCATGTAATGGAGTTGGCGCCCCTCCTTGAGGTTTGGATAACTCGTTGGGCCCGAAAAGCTTGTAGGACGCTAATAAAATAAAAATGAAGCAATTAGAACAATTCACATAAACTAAGAAAAATTTTGAACATTCTCACTTACGTGTCAATTAGGACCTTCATATCCGGGTATGTTGTCCAATCATTTCCTAACGAGTCAAGATAATACACAATTTCTCGGATAGGATTGATTGCGAGCAACAACCAATGTCCACTGTAATGATTAGGCAAATGTTAGATGGTAACTTGGAAAATAATTATAATAGATGAATTTAGAATGAAATGCTAACCCGGTATTAAACGGTATAAAAAATAACTTCTCCGCATCTTTATTGTCCATGAGGATCCGAAGAACGTACTCCGTCACGGTATCCGGTCTACTTAAGATTAAAACTAAGTTGACGGTCGCGGGTGCTAAGAATCCGAATGACACGTCCAAACCATTGGGTCGCATCAATTTGTCATACAAAAACCTAATATAAAAACATCATTAACACCTCTTTTGAAACATAAAGTAAACCGGATTAACATAAAGTAAACATCATTAACATAAGTTGTTTAATTAATAAAACAAAGTAGACCGGATTTACCTAATATATGTATTGACAACATTGACGCCGATTTCTTCATGACTAAAAACTTGCATGAAGTCTTCATTACCAATCATTTGGTCGTAATCAAAGCCGAAAATCCCTACCTCCATATGTAGGGTCCGAACACCTCCGGTCGGTATATCGGTCATCTCTAGAAATGTCCTGAGGCACGACCTATACTTGGTGGTAGTTTTTTTCCTAGCTACGGTCTTCTTAGCACCAGAACTTTTTACCCGTGCGGAGGCGTTGCTAACCTCCTTTTTTTGTTGTGCGGAGGCATTGCTAACCTCATTTTCTTGAAGCTACATGTCATATAAATAGTTAGATCAAATTAAGAATGTAACAACTTCCATGAATATATGTCATATAATTGTATATTACCTCTTTTCTTGAAACCGTGGACTCGGTATGCCGTGGAATCGCATTATCTTTTGATTTGGATTTTGTGGGAGTCTATTTAACATAACCAAGGAAAATATGTAAGTAAAATTTTAAGCATAAATTTTAAACTTTGAATATACACATTAAAGTTAACATAAGTTTTAAGCATACCTCATATCCTACGCATATGAGGTTTGTCGGCCATGCAACAAACGAACCTACTGCTTCGTGCACCGCTGTTGCATTCGAATCATAGCTAGGATATGGTAATGCTGCATTCGGCTCAACTGCAATATCAACTGATACCTTCAAACATCCAGCAGGGAGCTCTCTAGTGTGGAGTAATACTCCGCTAACGTTATGCACTTTTCCCTTGCCAACCATCCGATAGTATGGTGACGACAAATACAGCTGACAATGGGAAATGCCCTAAAACCAATAATAACAAGAAATCGTTAATGTGTATATATGTCAAATACATAATTTAAGCAAATAGTTCAATTTAAGACAATTATATGTAATTACCTCTGGAATGTTCGGCTGAAAGGTACAGTTGATACTGTTTTTGTCCGAAGCATCTCTGTATACTGTTGAGGCGCTAGCCTCTCTTTCTCTCCTCAATGCATCAAGCCCAGCTTGCATGGCTTCCAATCTTGCATGAAGCTCCCGATTACTAGGAGCCTTTCCTTTTTTAATACTCAGGGAGGTCGGAGTGACTCCAAATCCCTTACCCCTCACCCGACCAGAATACTCAGGGACATCTAATGCCCGACTAAGTATGCCCTTAGTATCATCGAGAGATAAAGACTGAGATAGCTCCTCCTGAAAAATCAGATGAATACCGTATACTTGTCAAATATTTGTGTATAAAAATGTTATTCAATTAATGAAAAAATGTTATACTTACACATTTCTGGTATACGTGTAAAACTTCTTCTTGAGGAACTCCAGATTTGCCCACACGGGCTTCCTTCCACAAAACATGTGCAGGAAGAGATGTTTCTGAACTTTCCTCCTTCTGCAGCTACACATTAAGCCACACGGGCTTCCTTCCACAAAACATGTGCAATCGTTAGGACAAGCATGTATCTTATCATAGCTCATGCCAATAGAGCACAACATTTTTTTTGCCTCATAGGTTCGATTAGGAAGAACATTATCATCCGGTAGCATTTCTCTCATAAGGGCCAACAACTCTGTGAAACTTTTATCCGACCATCCATTGCCCGCCTTTAAGTTGTACAACTTTAATACCGCAGAAAGTCTTGAGAATTTAGTGCAACCTTTGTACAACGGTTTCTCTGCATCGCTTACCATCCTCTCAAACATTTCAGGACAATCATGAAGATCTTCTTCCAGTGCTTCTACAATCTCTTCAACTCGATCACAATCATATGTTTCCGTGTCTTTGTCGTATGAAGCATAGGTCGTATTACTTTTTCCACTCGATTCAACATTCTCGTTAATTTTCTCACCATGAAATATCCAACACTGATAACTTTGATCAATTCCATGCCTCAGCAAATGCGATTTCAATCCATGTGCGTCAACCTTACCAATATAACAACAACGCAAGCAAGGACAATGCATTCGTCTGGGGTTTTCAGCGTGTTGAACAGCATACTTAACGAATTCCGCAACCCCACTCTCGTACTCTTTGGTCATTCGATCGGCACAGATCCATGTTTTATCCATGGTTTTCCTACTTATTAAAGTAAACAATTAATCCAGACGAAAATACATAACTAAGGTAGTATCTTTGAATATCCTAACAATTATAAAGTTCAATTCATTTTAAACTTCAAAAACCTATACATAACCAATGTTAATATAAACTTCAATAACGTATCCGATACGCCAATATACCAACTTTAATTACCTCATCACTTTCATTTTTTATATTACAAGAATCAAACTTTTTCTATTACAATATACCTATAACTATACCTATAACTATATTAGAGTTCGTTCAATCATTTTATGGGAGAAATCTTGTTCCTTTAGAATGAAAGTGAGATGAACAACACTTTCACAGTTAAAAAGAAAAAAAACTACCTATTCAATCTTCAAGTATAATCACTAAGGAAACATGAAGTTTGAACAATATTGAACATCTAAATCCAAGCCTAGTCATGACAGCCCCAACATGCAATGCATTTCAAGTATACCAAGCAAGTATAAAGAAAATCAAATTGCATACACATATACATACACAATTCAATATACATACATACACAAACTAACAACTCCCAAATCACCAACTATCATTAAACATTGCATTTGTAACACCAGCAACTAACCGATTAGCATAGCATTTTCAACAAACAGTTAACCATAATAAAATTAGAATTAATTCAATTAACATCAACATTCAAAATCAATAAACCAACCATATTCCATAGTAGTTTCAATGAACATTCAAATTGATTTCAAAGCATCATTAACTTTAGCATATCATTGCAACGTCCATCAACACAATAATGATTTCTAACTTCCATACTAACCTCAACTAACATGATCAATGGACTTCTAACTCATGTCACCTCTAATTACTAACAGCTTATTAACTAACATTTTTCATAACACATTTTCCTAACTGTTTTGACTACTAATCTAACTCTCCTAACATAATTAGTTACCTAACAATTTATTAACATAATTGCATACTAGTTTAACAGCTCTAACATCATTTGCTAATAATCATCCAATTCCATAACAATTATAATAATCACTAACAAGTTAGCATACTAACTCAATCACTAAAATGCAATAACAATTCAAACAATCCTAACTCAAGCAATCTATAATTATCACACTAACTGTTACAACAGTCCTAAAACTTCAATTAACATTCACCAAAATCCATTTAACATCCTAACTAGTATTCACCTGTCACCAAACTTTGTAGCTTGTTGTTGTAAATTTTGGGAATATCGGCACGGTTGAGATTGTTGAGATGAGGAGTGCGGTGGCGGAAACGGTGGAGGTTCGGAGGTGAGAGGCGAGTGCGGCGGTCGATTGTTTGGGTGACGGCGGAGGGACCCTCGAAGGCGGAAAATAGGGGTTTCGGAAGTTGAAGGAAGAGAAAGTAAAGGTGATATGGGGATGTCGTGTTTTGGAGTGTCTGCGTGATGTTGTGTGAGTTGAGAAGAAGGTTAGGGCTGATGGAGATTGAGGGGAAGAGGAAATGGCGGAAGTTTGTGAGGTGAGTGAAGAAGAGGGAAAACAAAAAGAACTGAGAACGAAAATAGAAGTCTGAAATTTTATTTTAATTAGACCTTAGACAGCGCTTTTGTGGAAAGCGCTTTCTAAGGTATGCCTTAGACAGCGCTTTCCAAAAGCGCTTTCTAAACCCCCCCTTAGACAGCGCTTTTGGTTTTAATTTTTTTTAATTTTAAGACTTTAGACAGCGCTTTATCAAAAGCGCTGACTAAGGTCTATATTTAAAAGCGCTTTCTAAAAGCGCTGTCTAAGGGGGGGTCTTAGACAGCGCTTTTAGAAAGCGCTGTCTAAGACCCCCCCTTAGACAGCGCTTTCATTATTTTCTTGGAACATTTTCCGTGTTTTATTTTAATTTTAACCTTAGACAGCGCTTTCTTTTAAAAGCGCTGTCTAAGATGCGCTGTTAAAAGTCATTTTTGGCGTAGTGAATGCCTTGTAATTTGAAAATTCACCATTTCACACCAAAAATACAAAAGGAATCACTTGAAAAATGACTTTTTGCCATGATGTTTTTTGATGAAATGTGATCATGCATCATGAAAGTACACATAAAATGTGGTTTTCTCAAAGAAAGACCACCCAATTTGGCCATTCCATGTGAAAGTTATGCCACTTTGAATTTAGGCATTTTTGGAAAATGATTTGATCATAACTTGCCAACCATACATGAGAAATTCATGTTCTTGGACTTTTTGGAAAGGTGAGAGCAAGATCTACAACTTTCATGTTGGACAAAATTTCATTTGAAGCATTTTTGGACATGTAATTTTGAGATGAAAAACTTTCCATTTTTGGAAACTTTCAATTATAGGTCACTTTCTATTTTTGGAAAGTTTCCATCTGACTTTATTTTCTTCATTCTTGATGTTTGAAATGTCAAATGAAACTTGTTTAGACATGAATGAAGTGTATCCAGCTCTCTCCCACCTCCAAAACCATCATTCCTGGCACAGTTGACCACAGTTGACTTTTCTGATTGATAGATGAATTTGGCTATGCACTGATCCACTTGAACCTCAAACTCCTGATGAAATGGATCAAAAATGAAACCCTAGCTTCCATGAGCTCAATATAATCACATGATGATCCCCATATCCATTGTAGACCCCATCTCCTTCACAAGCCCTGATTGGCCCCATGCAGCTGATTAGACTGATTAGGGTTGACCAGTGGTCAAAACCCTAATCTCAAGGTACCTGATCAATCTCTTGAATCTCTTGGATGATAACAAGACCATGATGATGATGATGCATCATTTCAACCAAGATGAAGCTCAACCCCCTTGAGAATCAAGAAACCCTAAGTTGAATCACACACCCTCAGATGATCAATGATCCAGTCAATGAAACCCTAGCTTGCATCTTAACCTCTCTTATCTTCTGATCAAGACTTAGGAGGATGACTTGCTCAATGTAGCCACATGATATGCAATTATGCAATGTCTAATGACCTAAGAAATGCAATGCAATATGTTAAGCTAGTCCCAAGAGAGGAGGGCAAATTTTGAGGTGTTACAGAAAGCGAACAGCTTATCAGACAAACGGGGTGAGCTGTGATTGAATACCAAAGATAGACCGAAAATTTGCGCTCTGAGAACACCACAAAAACGCGGAAATACACCGTGCTGTTTATTTTTCTTCCGATCTTCTGGCTTAATCTGGAGTTTCGATCCTCTGGCTGGATATTAATTTTGATCCTCGGGCTGGATACGATTTTGATCTTCCGGCTAGATCTTCTTCGATCTTCTGGCTAGATCTCCTTCGTTTCGATTCTCTGGCTGAATCTATTTCCTTTGATTCTCTGGCTGAATCTACTTCGATCTTCTGGCTAGATCTGAATTGTTTCGATTCTCTGGCTGAATCTATTTCCGGTCTTCGGGCTAGACCTGACTTCGATCTTCTGGCTAGATCTTCTTCGATCTTCTGGCTAGATCTCCTTTGTTTCGATTCTCTGGCTGAATCTATTTCGATCTTCTGGCTAGATCTGAATTGTTTCGATTCTCTAGATGAATCTATTTCGATCTTCTGGCTAGATCTGGATTGTTTTGATGATAAATTCCCATCATTAGGATCCCGCATCTGAGGCATGCGCTGGTTGACCCTCTTTTGAAATCTACACCCAACCTTCATATTAGATATGCAGCTTCGAGAATATTCCACTTTTGGGCTTCGTACATATTCTTCGGGCTAGAACATGTTGTAACGACTCCTCAATTAGACTTGGGCTTGCTGGGGAAATAAAGCTTGTAGGCGACTTCACTGGGGAATCTTCAAATTGAGCCTTAGGCTGGCTTACTGGAACACGATTCTCAGGCTGAATCTTCGAAATGACCCTCAGGCTTGATCACTGGAACACGATTCTCAGGCTGAATCTTTGAAATGACCCTCAGGCCGGATCACTGGAACACGATTCTCAGGCTGAATCTTCAAAATGACCCTCAGGCTGGATCACTGGAAAACGATTCTCAGGCTGAATCTTCAAAATGACCCTTAGGCTGGATCACTGGAAAACGATTCTCAGGCTGAATCTTCAAAATGACCCTCAGGCTGGATCATTGGAAAACGATTCTCAGGCTGAATCTTCAAAACGACCCTCAGGCTGGATCACTCACGCTTGATCCTCTGGCTGGATCTCATGACCTTGGTTGTAAAGTAATTCTTCAGTCTGCTTGGAAGAACCTGTTTATCAGCTTATGTGTATGCTTGATATGATATGCATGCAAATGCAAATGTTATGCATGGTGTAAAAAGAAATCTGCTTGGGGAAGCAAACTCCGGTAGGGAACAAATCGTTGTATCAATCATTGAATGCTCTGTGGGGAATGATCCGTCTGCCGGGACCAATGAGCCACCCAAAATAAATTGGCTGCTTGAAAAGTTTACCTTGCGGGGGGAGTATCAACTATGGAAACTTTGTTCGGCGAGGCTCTGTGAGGAGAGTCTGTGGGGAAAACACTTCTTGGGGAAATGTCGTAGGAAACGGCTTTTGCTGGGGATATGAACTTGCTAATCGCCCTCAAGCTGGGGATTAACAAATCTGTTCAAAATAATCTGCTAGGGAATGAGATGAACACTAGGAACACCACCCTCTCATCTGTTGGTTATGCAACCACTCCGCTGTTGCTAGGAAGGTACAGTCTGACACTATCAACTTCAATGGGGATATATAGTCTGGATACTGTCAACTCTACTGGGGCTAGACAGTCTGGATACTGTCAACTCTGTTGGGGAACATGCTCTGCTGAGGAGAGACTTTGTCAACCGCTTGGGGATGAGGATTCATGACTTGGCATCCGGTTCCTATGACCTGCAACCAAAAATACACGTATGCCTCGGGGGAATTACTCGGTTTGAATTCACCGTTCGGGATTAAGCACATTCAAAGCAATTTTAAATGTTTTCCTGTGCAAATCATCTGCAAAAGCCACCATTATGTTCATATGCAATATGTTTTATCAAAAATTCGGACATTTTTGCAAACAAACTGATAAATGAAAAATAAAGAGGCTCTTTAACTGAATTATTCGACTCTTAATGGGGAGAAAATTTGTGCCAGGAATAGGCGAGGGTATCAGGAAGGTGATCCCTGAAAAGAGGTGATCGCTATAAAAAGAGAACTATCCTAATGGCAATGGGGATACGGGGTCCCACCGAGTTTCGACTCTGCTATGGCTCGTATGTCCTCAAGACGCTCTGCTCATCTTGCTTTCTGAAGTGGATGATTAGTTGATCTTTAACCTTAGAAGATTGCCAGATTGAATGAAACGGTGATATAACACTGATGAACTCAGATCACAGTCATTCGCTTATTCTCTAACTTTTGCCTGGATCGCCCCCTTTTCGGGTTTTCAATCCATCGGGATACCCATTTTTGCCCGAGCCGCCCTTTTGGGTTTTCGACTCACCGGGTGTACTCTTTTTTTATATCCCTAATTTTTGCCCGAACCTCTTTATTCTCTTTTTTTTTGGTTCATCGGGATGCCCTTTTTTTTTGCCTGGACTATTCTTTTTATCGTCCAGCGGGTCTATTTTATGCGAAGTATTTTTTTTTTTAACTGCGTCTGAGTTAATAGGGGACGGGAATCCTTCGCCATTCATGGTTGTTAGCATCAAAACTCCGCCATAGAAAATCCTTTTAACCACGTACGGACCCTCATAGTTCGGTGTCCATTTGCCCCTGTGATCTGCGTTGGGAGGAAGAAATATTTTGAGTACCAATTCACCGACTTGATACCCCCGAGGGCGCACTTTCTGACCAAATGCTTTCTTCATTCGTCTCTGACCGAGATACGTCAATTCTGGGTACGTAGTTCCAGCATAGCACCATTTCCCGTTGGTTTGATTGATGACCAGAGCTGAATCCCCGTATACATCCAGGGTTTTAATCTGTATATTGACGGCTTCCTCAAGTCTTAGGATACAAGCTTCGTATTCGGCTTCATTGTTGGTGCAGGGAAAAGTAATTCTGGCCCCAAATGGCATATGAACCCCCCTTCCGGTGTGATCAACACTATACCAACTCCGCGACCATTGACGTGGACCGCCCCATCAAACATCATAACCCATTTGGATTCAGGGTCAGGCCCCTCCTCCGGGAGTGGTTCCTCTCAATCTTTCGATTTGAGAAACATGATGTCCTCATCAGGAAAGTCAAACCTCATAGGTTGGTAATCATCAATCGGTTGCTCTGTAAGATAGTCTGACAAGACACTTCCCTTGATGGCTTTTTGTGAAGTGTATTGGATGTCATACTCTGTCAGTATCATTTATCACCTAGTAACCTTTCCGGTAAGTGATGGCTTTTCAAAAATATACTTGACTGGATCCATTTTTGATATCAATAGAGTCGTGTGAGTCAACATATACTGTCTTAGTCGGCGAGCAGCCCATGCCAAAGCGCGGCAAGTTTTCTCGAGCAATGAGTATCTTTGTTCACAGTCGGTAAACTTTTGCTAAGGTAGTATATTGCATGCTCTTTTCGACCTGACTCGTCATGCTGACCGAGCATACAACCCATTGACCTTTCTAACACAGTCAAGTACATGATCAACGGTCTTTCCTCTCGGCCTGTAGCCTGGCCCCGATCTTGATCTCTTTCTTGTCGTCTTCGGTACCAACGTTGATGGTCTCAACCACCTCCTGATAAGGTGTAATAGCTCGGTCCTCCTGTTTCAACAATCTGGCTAACCCTTCAGGCAATTCACAATCTTCCTCAGCCCCTTCTTCGGCTTGATAGATAGGATTGTCGAAGTCATACTTGGCCATAGCAGTGTCGTTAGCAGTGAGATCCGAGTGGCCAGCTCTGCATGATGGAGGATCATGCTTTACCTTAGAATGAGAGATTTTTTTTTTAAAAGAAAGGAAAAACGAAAAAAGAAACATTGCCTTTTTTTTTGTAAAAAGTAAAAAAAACTGAAAGAAAGAGAACACAAAATTGTTTGCAAAAGCCGTCCTTTATTGATGATAAAAATAATTGCGAAATGTAACTAAATGGATGGCCCTACAAATGAGACGTTACACCTTGGGCAAAGTGTAAGACTTTATTATGCATGTAATAAAGGAAAACAATAAAAATCACTCTTTCAGTAGAGTAACCCGGACGGTTTTTTCAGACGACCAATTGTCGAGCTTTTCTCCCGGGACACACGGGCGAATCCAGCTATCTAAGTCACAGTCGCTGTCAGCCTTGTCTTCATCTGCAGCATTGACGATGTGGGGGGAAACCAAACCCCCGCTGGAGAGAGTACCGGTTTCATTCTTCTGAGATCCCGGAGCATACCCCAATCCAAACTTGTCTTCTTTGATGACTGGCTCCACAAATTTGCCCCAGCCTTGGGCATTACCAGCTTTAACCACTTCGACAGCTTGCTTGTATGAATAGATAGAAGTCCCGGCCTTCTCAAACTCAGGTGAAAAGACAGCTTCGAGCGCGACCTCATTGATGTTTGTAGTTTCGAAGCCCTGACACAACATCTCATGCATCTCGCCGTCCATCTCTACATACTTAAATGTAGACAGGTGGCTAACAAACATATCCTCTTCACCACATACAATGACGATCTGACCTTCTAGTTCATATTTGAGCTTCTGGTGGAGGGTAGAAGTAACAGCACCGGCAGCATGAATCCAAGGCCGACCTAGCAGACAGCTGTAGGCAGGCTGGATATCCATCACATAAAAGGTGCTCTTGAACACCTGCGGTCCAATCTTAACTGGCAACTCAACTTCGCCAAAGACAGCTCTCTTAGAGCCATCAAAAGCCCTCACAACTAAGTTACTTGGCCTCAGGATGATGCCATCACAATCCAACTTCATTAAGGCTTTCTTTGGAAGAACATTCAGAGAAGAGCCTGTATCAACCAAAACATGGGAAAGCACCACCCCTTTGCACTCCATTGTGATATGCAAGGCTTGTAGTCACTTTTCTTGATAATCCTCATAAACTCATCCACTTCCTTCTCGAATGTGGTCTTAGGAGGATCTTCCTCAGTAGTAACCTCTTCGGTGGATACCTGTTTCCCTTTAGCCTTGGCAGCTGCCTCGGCTTCAGTATTCGCGCGTAATGTTGATGGTGCAAATAGGCGTCCACTGCGAGTGAAGCCACCAACCCCTCCAACATTGTCTACAGCGGAGCTACCAATGTCAATGTCTTCTTCGTTAACTTTCTGCCCCTGGCAGTAGATATCAGCCCCATAGTGCCACGGGATAGCACTGTCTTTCTTATATGGAACAGGTCCTGGTACCGTGATGGTGATTGGACCAACCAAAGTCGGTTGAGGGCTGTCAGAGTAAATTGCGACTGGTGCTGAACTTTCGATGTTCACCGCTGCTGGTTCTGTACTTTCTGGGAAATATATTGTTGTCGGAGCGAGTCTCTCAGGAACATATATTTATTCAGGAGTGAAATAAAACGTCACCGTCGATACATCATTCTTCACCGGACGGGCCTGATCGAACTGAAGACAACCTTCATCTATCAGCTGCTGAATACCCCTTCTCAAACTGTCACATCCGTTTTCGGCAGCTTGACAATTTCTGCATTCTTCCCCACAGCCCGGGAAAATCCGTCCTTTCTGAAGTCGATCTTTAACCACCGATAGCGAAGTCTTCACCTTAGTCACATCAGAAACCAAATTCAAAGTTTCCCCACTATCAACAGCATTAATCCTCTGCCTGCCGTGAGCCTGCATCGGGTTCTGGATAACATTAGGCACCGGAGCAAAATTGATAGCCTGAGCATCTCTCAAATCTTGTACCTTTAACTGGAGAGCCTTGCAATTATCTGTAGTATGGCCAGGTGCGTTGGAGTGAAAAGCGCATCTGGCGTTGACATCATAACCTCTAGGCAAATTATTGGGATCGATTGGTGGGGCCAGAGTTCTCAACGTAACCAGATTCATGTCAATCAGCTTGGGAAGTAATATTGAATAAGGCATTGGGATTGGCTCGATGACCCGGTTTGTCTGCCTTGGACGTTGTTGATAGTGTCTCTGCTGACCCGGATTACCTCCTTGTTGTTGATTGTTGTACCTGGGTTGTTGTTGCGGATGATATTGCGGTTGAGGAACAGGTGTTGGAATAGTGACTGCGGCCACTTGATCTTGATAATAATTAGGGCGTCCTTTACTCCTGCCTCTGCCGGCATACACAACGCTTGCCTCGCCTTCTTTTCTTCGCTGACCGTTACCAGCAAACGGTCTCTTGGGACCTGATGAGTTGGAAGCACTATTGTCTTGAATTCGGCCCATCTTCAACAGACTCTCGATTCTTTCTCCAGCAATTACTATCTCTGCAAAGCTGATTGACGGGAAAGCAGCCAATCTCTCAATATAATTGCCTTGAAGAGTGTTCATGAACATGTCCGCCATCTCCCTTTCAGACATAGGGGGTTGGACGAACGCAGCAATCTGTCTCCAACGCTGAGCATACTCTCTAAAGGTTTCCTTGGCAGTCTGAGACATACCTTGCAACAAGGTCCGATTTGGAGCCATGTCCAAGTTGTATTGATATTGCTTGATAAAAGCCTCTGCCAAGTCTTTCCAGCTCTTGATGGTAGTACGAGACAAATGAGAATACCATTCACGAGAAGCTCCAGTTAGACTGTCTTCAAAATAGTACATCCACATCTTTTCATCTTCCGTGTGAGCTCCCAACCTTCCCAAATAAGATTGGAGATGAGTGCGTGGGCAAGAAGCCCCGTTGTATTTCTCAAAAGTAGGGGGTTTGAACTTGTGAGGAATCCTTACTCCCTGAACCAGACCAAGATTTGTGACATCAAAGCCTAAGGAATATTGAGACTCCAAAGATTTGAGCTTCTCAGCAAGCTCATCCATACGGCGAGTGGTCTCGAGGGCCTCGTCGTGCAAAGAAAATTGATCATACTGATAATCTTCAGTAACGGGGTGCCCGTTAATCCGAATTCCTTGATTCACATTGTACCTTCCGCCAATACCATTTCTAACATTCCCTGTGTTGCCAACATTACCCGGGTTTCCATCAGCATTTGCGTTACCCGCGTTACCAGTGTTCACAAGGTTATCAGCGTTCCCAGGGTTACCAGGGTTTCCCTCAGCATTTAGTATCTCCACCTCAGGCCTCGGTTGCCCAACCAATTCCCTCAGCTTTTCTTGACCTGCTACCATACCAGTCATCAATGTCATGAACTGATCCATCCTTTCACGCATATCAGCCAGCTCTTTCTGTACTTGGTCCATCGCTAGTCGTGGACGATTTTCCTTTGTCGGATACCTGTGGACTCGCTTGGGACCAATAACTGCCTGATACAGGGAACAAACATTAGACACTGCGGTGACACCTGCAAAACAGACAAGGGTTAATATGCATGGTATGCGATGCACTGCTTGTTCAGTTTTAAGGCACCCTCATTTTGAAAGGGAATACCCTGCAAATGAATAAGCATGAGATGTTGGATGCAAATATGCAGATGATGTTATGCAATGCAAAGGCATGTCAATCAGAATTGATGGATCCGCTTGAACATCTGTCAGGTTGCACTGCCTGGAGAGAAATTCACTGAGGAATATAATACAAGACCAAAACTCTGCTCCAGAAAACCGGGTTGGTTGGAGGTTAAGGTTTCCTGAATTTAGCCCACCCCTCACTGGTAGGTTCTAAGAACAGAAGTTTGTCAGCTTCAGCCCTTCAGTCGCGAATAATACGTTTACCACTGAAGGTTTGGAATTATTACGGGATAGAAGACCTCCACTGACTCCCCTCAACAGGACATCCTAAAGCAAGTTCCCAGTCTCGGGGTCCTCGGATTGATCAGCGAGAATGCGCCCACCAGAGCTAACATAATCACGTCTCGGAGGAGAGGCCTCGACTGAGTTCTCGGGAAATGGTCACCAGAGTCGACGATTTCTAAAGGAACACCATGTCGTTACGGAACATCCATAGGACATAATATATCCAAAAGAAACCTCGTCTGGGTGTGGTTCTTCACGAACGACTTAACGTAGCAACATGCCACGCAAGCCTCATGATCATCCACTCTAAAACCTGTGTGTACACTCAAGCCTGGGTAATGGGCTTATCTCTCATAGAACATCCCATCCCAACAAACAAACAAACAGATCCAATAGATACAACAGATGCATGCAAGCAGGTAAGCAAATAAATATACAAAAGCATGAACACCCAATAAACAAGAAATCACACAAGCTAGGAGGGACTCGCTTAGGGAAGATGGACCAGCAAGAGGTCAACTTCTTCGTCCCCAGCAGAGTCGCCAGCTGTCGCAACCTGAAAAATACAGTGTGCAAAAAAAACAACCGGCGAAAGAAAAAGACAGAAGAGTCGCCACCGTGCGTTATTCATCCCAAAGGAGGGAAAGGAAACGCTCGAAGTAAACCTGAAAAAGGAAAGGACAAGATGGGGTCTCGCAACCAAATCTTGGGTTCGGGAGTCGGTTATGCGAAGGGAAGGTATTAGCACCCCTACGAATCCGTAGTACTCTACGGGATCCACTTTTGTAGTTCTTGTCTAAAGGGTGTGAGTTTATCTTGTGCTGTTTGCCAAAAAAAAGGGTTAAATGAAAATGACTCGCGCGGATGTCGCATCCACTGCATACGTATCTCATCTGAATATGAGAATCAGAGTCTTCGTAGCTCGGCTACCTATGGGTTGGGGGGATGTGTGCTCGCTAAGACATCGCGTCTTATGCCTACGTATCTCATCTGGCCTGAGAATCAGAGCAAAACGTAGTTCGGCTAACTATGGGGTTATGGATTGGGTTTTGGACGAACGACATCACTACGCAATCTACCGGATGCTCGACCTTTGGAGACTTACTCGCCTGTAGTAGAAGGAGTTAACGTGTTGCTTTGGGTTTTAGGGTTTGGGATGCTCGAGGGCAAACAGGCAGTCCTTGATGAAGGAACCGAGCTACCTGCAGGGATACGAACACATACAAAACAAACATGTATAAAGTAAATGTGCCAACAAGGGGCTCAGAAGTAAATAAACAAAAGAAAACAAATGCCTCCTATCGAGGTCTTCCAGCAAAGAAAGCGATAAAATGCGGAAAGGAGGTAAAAGTACCACACGGATGAAGATCCGAAGTAACAGCAATTAAAGGAGTAAGAAACCCAGGGACCTCCCAAGCTAATGCCATCAAAGAAAAGTGAGTCAGTACAGGTAATCGGAATGAACCTCCAAGGGTTATCCCACAAATAAAGTGGGAAACCACGCAAGTTATCCCTGCAAAAGTCATGTGAGCCCTCACAAAAACTCAACAAAAGGGTTAGTGAAACACCATAAGCATTTTTTTCATGGATAACAATATGGTTTCAGAAACCTCAAACCCTGTGGCATACACTTCAGAAATCATGTGATTAAACATTCAAGGCATAGGTTTCACCCATTCATAATACATCACACATTTAGAACATTCAAATTGAAGGCGTAAAATAATGGGAATAGGGCAAACCTGATTGGAGAGCTTGATTGAAATTGAGTTGCACCCGTGAGGCCCTTCAGGGTTTGGAGGCTGCTCTGAGTTCTCTGTCAGGTTTCTCTTCAGGTTTTGTTCCAAGGAAACCTCAGAGTATTTTGCTTCTCTTCCTTTTTCTCAAGTGAAGCCTTGGTATTTATAGACTGAATTTCATGGTTTTGTGGGCTCAAATGAGAGAGACCCAAGTCCAAAAATTTTTTATTATATTTTATTTATTTTTTTATTATTATTTTTATTTATTTATTTTTTTTGTAAATTTTTTTTTTTCGTTTTTTTTTTTTCCGGATCTAATTCTGATTGACATGATGAAATGCAATATGAAATGAATGCATGAATGTGGAGGGCAAATTTTGGGGTGTTACATAGAGCTGTTTCTATTTTCTATTTTATGATTCACTGGTTTTTTTCGAAAACCCTATGTTTGATGTTCTCAGTGAAAGTTATTTTCGATTCTCTCTGGTATTTCAGAAATGCTTTTCTTGGTTTTGGTTTTGGGTTCCAGAAAAAATCTCGTTGTTTTTCCCTCTCTCTTTCTTGCTGTTAATTTATCTATGTTCAACTCCTCAACTGATGAACTTTTGAGTCTTATAAAAAAAACTCCTTTTAGTTATGCCCTTTCCTTCCAGATTATGTGGGATCTGTTTTGTAAATTTGTTACTGTTTTAAGCCATTTTCGAAATGCTTTTTTAGTATTCATGTTGGTCTTCTGGATAAAGTGTTAACCTGATTAACTTATTAGTTATTTTTCAGTTCTTTAAGCGCTTTTGGAAAGGGCTTTTTATTTAAGTTGTTTTTCTCTCTGCAGGTCACAGCGTGAAGTGACTTGAGTGGATGGAAGGTTGGCTGCGTGAAGCTTCAGGAAAGCAAGTTTTGAGGCGTGCCAGTTCCAAGGAGGGTTCAACGGTCTACTGGTTTTGGTCTCTTGGGCAATGGTTCTTGGGAATTCGTTCCTATCAGTTGAAATTACAACAACTTCTTATTAAATTAAGATGTAATTAATTAGGTTTTTAGGTTAAATGTATATTTTGGACTATTTGTAACCTATTGGATTAAAATTTAACTATGTAATTACCTTTTAAGCATTCAAAATTTATCTCAATATTTTTATTTATGCTAATCAATTAAAGCATTTTGAACTTTGTCCTTTTATTTCAATGGGCAACCTACTTGGGCCACCATGAACATCCAACCAGAAATTGCCTCTAGCATGTTATTATTTAACAAAATACAACTATGATCAAAAATTTAAAATGAAGCATGTCAAATGCAATTTCAACTTTTAAAAACAACACACTTTCAACTTAGGTACAAAGAAACCAAATATAGTGACTTAATTTAAACAACACAATTCTAACTTCAACACATAAATCTAAATATGGTGCTTTAATTTAAAAACAACACAATTATAACTTCAACATATGAATCTAAATATGGTGCTTTAATTTAAAAACAACACAATTCTAACTTCAACACATAAATCTAAATATGGTGCTTTAATTTAAAACCAACACATACATACCTCAAAAAAATGCAAATTTAATTTAGGAACCTATGAAGGACTTAGAACTTGGCATAAATATTTGGGGTGTGTAAATGGACTAATAAATAGTGATCATAGAAATGATAACATGGCTCTTAATACTTACTAATAAGAAAATAGATTTTGGATTAGTAATGTAAAAAGATTCAAACCACATTTTAGAATATGAACACGCTTATGCAAATGGGCCTTTGAAACAAAGAGATCTCATGGGTAAACCACAATGGTCGGACAAAATTGGGGTATGACAGTAAGGTACGGTGTACTTAAGTGAATTGTAGAACATCGTAAGCTACGGTGTACTTAAGTAGAATACGAAATATGGTAAGGTACCATGCGCTTAATTGATTTTGGGCATATTATAAGATATGGGCCACATACACTTAAGTGGGATTTTTAGCTTAAAGCCCACACAAGTGGTTCTATAAATAGAACCCTTGTGCAGAAGCATTCACTGCGGTTGCATTTTCGTTTTCTCTTTCTCTCTCTCTCTCTCTCTCTCACTCAAAGCCTTCATTCATAGCAGCTAGCACTGAGATTGAAGGAATTCGTTCATGTGGAATGAGTAGAGGCGTTGTCATCGTTCAACATTCGTGATCGCTCCGTAGATCTGCATCAAAGATTTCAATCGTCACAAGAGATCTGCACCAAAGGTTTCAATCTTCACAAGAGGTAACGGTTCTATCACTGATCATGACCATTCGTAAGAATCACTAAAGGAGAAAATTTTAATTTCCGCTGCGTTTTGGATCACAGTTCTCCTTCAGTGGTATCAGAGCCACTTACGAAACCATATCTCGGGTAGCTGTTTATTTTCTGTATTAATATGATTAAAAGATAGAATGAATTAAAGAATAAACGAGTAATTAAATTTGGCTTCATGTGTATACGATTTGGATGATTGATGTTGACTATGCTTCGGAACCGAAATTTGTATGGTGAAGCAGCGATACATCGATCGTCCATAGGTTACGCAATTGAGACAGATCAACTTATATATGATATAAGTAATCCTAATGCAAAATACGGTATATATGATATGTTGTTTCTGTTTCGTTCATTCAAACACTAAATGGTTGTTTTCCTTTGAGCGATCAATGGTCATTTGCTTCAGAATCCGACATTAGTATGGTGAAGCAATGACCTGTTGATCAATCATACTGAATCAACAATCGAGGTGTGTTTGACGGTCTGAAATTGGTGCATTAGGGTTAGTGACGGCACAAGGGTTATGTCGTCAAGGAGTTGTGAATTTAGGGCTTGTTGGAATACGTCTGTTGACTGTTTCAAAGCGCTGGTTTTTTGGCCGCGTGACGATCGTCATGGACCTGTGACGATCGTAACAAGCTGGACGTGACGGTCGTAACATGCTTTGTGACGGTCGTCACATTCACAAATCCATAATTCTAGGCGTTTCTGTTATTTTGGCTGCGTGACGTTCGTTAGAACCTGTGACGGTCGTAACAAGCTGGACGTGACGGTCGTAACATGCTTGTGACGGTCGTCACATTCACAAAGTCAGAATTCTCGGGGTTTCCATTTTGTGACTGCACAAGAGTTGTGTTGAAGCAAAACGACGCCGATTTCAAATGAATTGTTCATTAAAAGAATTAAAATTAATAATAATAATGTGTTTATTATTATTGCCTTGTGGTGATCAGTTATGGCCTTAGTTTTCCTTTATTTTGTTTTGGGTTTTTAATTACGACCTGCGTGTCGTGCCTCTCCTTTTAATCTCTTAATGTAACTTCTTTTCTCATCTCAATCCCTCGTATGTAAAACGAGTTTCTTCTGTAATGTAATGTTATGAAGAAAGAGAAGAATTCAATGTCAAAGGAGGACAATGTTATGAAGAAAGAGAAGAATTCAATATCAAAGGAGGACAACCTCGAAGATCTTGCTTAGAGAAGCTTAGATCGTTACTAGGTTAGCTTAGGTTCTCTCATTGGCTTGGGAGAACAATTGCGCTAGGGTCCATAACTGTTTCATTATGTATGTTGATGCATGTGTATGTATGTTGATGCATGTGAATATATGTTGATGCATGTGAGAGACGATTTATATGATAAATAAGCCGGTGAGATCAGAAAAATTGCAATTCCCTCAAATTAAATATTAAGTTTAAGCTTTCCAAGTTTTAGCACTCATCAAGACTAGTATCAGATAATGTAGGTTTCGCCTACGCGAGGTGCATGTTCTATATTAGTAAGGTGCGATGGGATAATTGTAATATCCAACTGCTAAAACAATGGGTCAAACATAACTAAACAAATTATAATAAGATTATATATGTTTAGAAGCAAGAGTTGGAAATGATCCATATGATGGATTGGAATAAGGAGTTATTCCCCCAACTGAAATTTTCGAGAGTTGTATTAGATACAATTGGAAGGAGTTCCTACCTAAATAACCTAGTTTTGTGTAATCCGCCTACGCGGACTTAGAACAAAGTGAAATGTGGATCTTGACCCACTAATAAATCTTCCAACGGGATTTTCCGAATCAAATGATGAGGGTCATTTGTTTTGATTAAAATAGTGGGAGCATATTTAATTAAAGGCTTAATTAAATATATTATTGATACTTATATTTTCATTAATTCTTATGTAGATTACCATGACAACAAACACCTCTAACAACATTTTGCGATCAATCCTTGACAAGGAAAAATTGTCTGGGACAAATTTTCTGGATTGGCACCGAAACCTGAGGATTGTCCTCAAACATGATAAAAAGCTGTATGTCTTGGAGAAACCTGTTCCTGAAGAGGAACCTCCTAGTTCTGCACCTAAGGCAGAAAGAGATGCTTATAAGAAGCATGTCGATGATGCCAATGAAACTGATTGTCTCATGCTAGCTACCATGAACTCATAATTGCAAAAGCAACATGAGAACATGTCAGCGTTCGATATGATCGAACACCTGAAGATGCTATATCAAGAGCAAGAAATGCATGAAAGGTTTGAAGTTTCAAAAGCCCTTTTTCAAGGCAAGTTAGCTAAGGGAGCCCCTGTAGATCCCCATGTGCTCAAGATGATTGGGTATGTGGAAAACCTTGAAAGATTGGGTTTTCCCCTCGGAAAGGAACTTGCGATTGATTTGATCTTGCAATCGTTGCCAGATAGATTCAGTCAATTTGTCCTAAATTTCAATATGAATGATATGGACAAATCGCTTCCTGAACTGCTAGCCATGTTAAGAACTGCTGAGCAGAACCTGAAGTCAAAAGGGAAGTCCATTATGATGATCGAAAATGGAAAGAGATAGAACAAAAGGCCCACCAAGCAGGGTGATAAAGGGAAAGGCAAGGAAGTTGCCAAACCCAGACCCACTGTTGCTTCTTTGAAGCCTAGTGGAGGCATAGCAAAGGCAGGCACCTGCTTCCATTGCGGTAAGACCGGACACTGGAAGAGAAACTACCCAAAGTACCTGGAAGATACGAAGAATGGAGTAGAGACTTCAACTTCAGGTATTTTTGTTATTGAAATAAATTTATCTACTTCTGCATCATGGGTATTAGATACTGGATGCGGTTCTCACATTTGTACAAATGTGCAGGGGCTAAAAAGAAGTAGAGATTTGGCAAAAGGTGAAGTTGACCTACGAGTTGGCAATGGAGCAAAGGTTGCTGATTTAGCCGTAGGAACTTATGTATTGACTTTACCTAGTGGTTTAATAATTCAGTTAGAGAACTGTTATTATGTACCTGCAATTAGCAGGAATATTATTTCCATTTCTTGTTTGGACAAGTTTGGTTTTTCATTTATAATAAAGAACAATTGTTGCTCAATTTATTTGAATGATATATTCTATGATACTGCACAAATGAGCAATGGAATATATGTTCTTGATCTCGAAATGCCTATTTATAACATTAATACTAAAAGGATGAAACCTAACGAGTTAAATCCAACTTACCTTTGGCTTGTCGATTAGGCCACATAAATGAGAAACGCATTTCCAAACTCCATAAAGATGGATTCTTGGACTCTTTTGATTATGAATCATATGAGACATGCAGATCTTGTTTAATTGGAAAAATGACAAAGTCTCCATTCACGGGAAAAGGTGAAAGAGCTAATGATCTTTTGGCCCTCATACATACTGATGTATGTGGACCACTGAACATACCAGCCAGATGAGGTTTTCAGTACTTCATCACATTCACTGATGATTTTAGTAGATATGGTTATGTGTATTTAATGAAACACAAATCAGAGTCCTTTGAAAAGTTCAAGGAATTCAAGAATGAAGTACAAAACCAACTAGGTAAGAATATTAAAACTCTTCGATCAGATCGAGGTGGTGAGTATTTAAGCCTAGAGTTTGATGACCATCTAAAAGAGTGTGGGATCCTATCCCAACTTACTCCTCCTGGAACACCCCAATGGAATGGTGTATCTGAGAGAAGAAATCGAACCCTGTTAGACATGGTCCGATCCATGATGAGTCACACCGATCTTCCAAACTCCTTTTGGGGACATGCACTATTGACAGCAGCTGACACACTTAACCGTGTTCCATCCAAAAAGGTTGAGAAGACACCATATGAGATATGGAGTGGTAAGAAACCACATATGTCTTACATGAAGATTTGGGGTTGCGAGGTTTATGTGAAATGACAAATTTCAACTAAGCTTGAGTCCAAATCTGACAAATGCTTATTTGTGGGGTATCCTAAAGAAACAAGAGGGTATTACTTCTACAATACTTCTGAGGGAAAAGTGTTTGTCGCTCGAACTGGAGTTTTCCTAGAAAAGGATTTTATTTCCAAAGGAATAAGTGGGAGGAAAGTAGAGCTTGAAGAAATTCAAGAATCACAAAGCATTGATACACCTATGGAGGAATTAGAGCAGGAAACACAAGTAGTTGTGGAAGAGCAACCTGCTTAAGTAGAACAAGACCAGCGTAGGTCAGGCAGGATACATCAACTACCTGAGAGATATGGATATCTCATAACTAATCAAGGTGATGTATTACTCATGGATCAAGATGAGCCTGTGACCTACCAAGAAGCCATAACTGGTCCCGAGTCTGAGAAGTGGCTAGAAGCCATGAAATCTGAAATGGATTCCATGTACACAAACCAGGTTTGGACCTTGGTAGAGCCTCCTGTAGGAGTTAACCCTATAGGATGCAAGTGGGTCTTTAAAAAGAAGACTGACATGGATGGTAAGGTACATACCTATAAGGCATGACTGGTTGCAAAAGGATATAAACAAATTCATGGGGTTGACTATGATGAAACCTTTTCACCAGTTGCAATGCTTAAATCTGTTCAGATTTTACTTGCTATCGTTGCATATCATGATTATGAAATATGGTAGATGGATGTCAAAATTTCTTTCCTTAATGGGAATCTTCTTGAGGATGTGTACATGACACAGCCTGAAGGATTTGACATACCAGAAGAAGCCCAAAAGATATGTAAGTTACAAAGATTAATCTATGGATTGAAGCAAGCTTCCAGAAGCTGGAATCTTTATTTTGATGAAACAATAAAACAATATGGATTCATCAAGAATGAAGATGAGCCTTGTGTCTACAAGAAGGTTAGTGGGAGCATGATCATTTTCCTGGTATTATATGTAGATGACATATTACTCATTGGAAATGATATCCCTACCCTACAACAAGTAAAGTCTTGGTTGGGGAAATGCTTTTCTATGAAGGACCTAGGTGAAGCAACCTATATATTAGGAATCAGAATCTATAGAGATAGATCACAAAAACTGCTTGGCCTAAGTCAGAGTACATACATAGACAAAGTGCTGAGACGCTTTAATATGCATCATTCCAAGAAAGGATTCATGCCTATGCAACATGGCATGTGTCTATCAAAAACACAATCCCCTTCAACTAAGGAAGAAAGGGATCGCATGAATAAGATTCCATATGCATCTGCAATAGGATCTATCATGTATGCCATGTTATGTACTCGACCAGATGTCTCGTATGCTTTAAGTGCAACGAGTAGGTATCAATCTGATCCTGGTGATGCTCATTGGGTAGTTGTCAAGAATATGCTTAAGTATGGAGGTCAGGAAGAGCTGGCTCATTGGGTAGCTGTCAAGAATATCCTTAAGTATGCTTTAAGGACTAAGGACTCATTCTTGATATATGGAGGTCAGGAAGAGCTGGCTGTAATTTGATACATCGATTCTAGCTTCCAGACAGATAAGGATGACTTTAGATCACAATCTGGTTATGTGTTTTGCTTAAACGGTGGCACTGTGAGTTGGAAAAGTTCAAAGCAAGATACAGTTGCTGATTCTACAACCGAGGCCAAGTATATTGCTTCCTCAAGTGCAGCAAAGGAAGTTGTTTGGATCAAAAAGTTCATTAGTGAAGTTGGCATAGTTCCTAGCATTGTGGATCCCATTGGTCTCTATTGTGATAACAATGGTGCTATCGCACAAGCTAAGGAGCCTAGATCTCACCAACGATCCAAACACATACTTAGGCGTTATCATCTCATTCGAGAGATAATAGATAGAGGAGATGTGAAAATATGCAGAGTACCTACACTTGACAATATTGCTGACCCACTGACAAAGCCTCTTGCGCAGCAGAAGCATGATGGCCATACTAGATCTATGGGTATTAAGGGTATGTCTGATTGGCTCTAGTGCTAGTGGGAGATTGTTGGTGTAAGCCCTAGAGGCCAATAATTTTGGTACTTGTATCGAATTATTTATTAATAATAAAATGCTTTTTCTTTATTATGTTTGTTTAATTAAGTCCCTAGGATAGCTAGTCCGTTTAATGTATCAAGTGTGACTTGATCATGAGATCACATTAAACATATGGACACTATTCTTAAAGTATCCGTAGTCGAGCTTTATTGTGAAGCGGGATAACATTAAAGCATTAAGACTATTATGTATATAGACTGATGATCACATCTCATGGATCATGGATAAGGAGTTATCAAGTCTTAAACATAGGTATGAATATTAAGAGTAATATTTATACCGGATTGACCCCCTATGAGAATACTATATAGAATGTTATGCAAAGGGTCATAAGTTATTCTCATGGTGATAATGGTGTATACCACCCTTCGACCTGAAACCACTATGGACCCTAGATGTAGAGTCGAGTGCTTTATTGCTGATCAAACGTTGTTCGTAACTGGATAACCATAAAGATAGTTGATGGATACTCCACGAAGCATGCTGAGGGACATGAGTGACCTAGATGGAATTTGCCCATCCTGGATAACAGGATAAATGTCTATGGGTCCAATATTGAACTGGACAAGGATGACACGGTCTATGCCTTGTGTTCAATATAGACATAAGGGCAAAAGGGTAATTATGCGCATAAGTATTATCACAGAAGGATTTGTCAGATCAAATGACATTTTCGTGTCTTGGGTAGCAGTGATGTGTTGCTAGATACCGCTCACTATTTATTATGTTAAATACGTGATTTAATATAATTGCCAATACCGCGAAAACCTACAAGGTCACACACAAAGGACAGATTGATGAGAGATAGAATAACTAAGGAACACCGTAAGGTACGACGTACTTATGTGAATTGTAGAACATCGTAAGGTACGGTGTACTTAAGTAGAATACGAAATATGGTAAGGTACCATGCACTTAAGTGATTTTGGGCATATTATAAGATATGGGCCACATACACTTAAGTGGGCTTTTTAGCTTGAATCCCACATAAGTGGTTCTATAAATAGAACCCTTGTACAGAAGCATTCATTGCGGTTGCATTTTCGTTTTCTCTTTCTCTCTCTCTCTCACTCAAATCCTTCATTCATAGCAGCTAGTATTGAGATTGAAGGAATCCGTTCGTGTGGACTAAGTAGAGGCGTTGTCATTGTTCAAAGTTCGTTATCGCTCCGTAGATCTGCATCAAAGATTTCAATCGTCACAAGAGATCTGCACCAAAGGTTTCAATCGTCACAAGAGGTAACGATTCTATCACTGATCATGACCATCCGTAAGGATCACTAAAGGAAAAAATTTTAATTTCCGCTGCGTTTTGGATCACAGTTCTCCTTCACCAGGTCTATTAGCAAAGGAATGTTGCCTAAATTCTAAGTCCAATTGGGCAAGATCAAACCAACAGTCCACTCAAAAGTCTTTTAGGATTTTTGTTATTATTATGTACATTAATGGTCAAAGACCAAACAAGCAAACAAAGCATATACAAACAAAACAATATCACACAATATGGTCCAAATGGAAAAACTGAAAATTACATTAACATAAATAATTAGGATGATATGTATAATGGAAAATGATATAAAGTACTAAAAGTAAATTGCATTAAAGTAAAGACTTGAAATTAAAAGTTAATGGTTAGTAAGTTAGTAGTTAGTTTTGTTTTGCTTTTGGCTTTCAAGACATTCTTTGGAGAACACTCAACCCACTTGCCACAAGCATGGATCCTTGAACCAAAACATCTTCCAAAGGAAGGAAAGAAGGCCAAGTTTCCATACAATACCATGGAAGGGGGGAGACTTACAATCTCACTAACTAGAATGCTTATGCCTTTTATGTCACAAATTTAGCGCTATGTTAAGCAATCGTAATTGGACTTATGTAGAAGTCACAACTATTTGAGGTCGGGCAATAAACTTTTGGTGTTAATGCATGTTAGAGACATAGTATTATGAACCATGCTCATTAAACATACCACACACAAAAAAATATGCAAAAGGTGTGGCCTAATCTCATCCATACTCATATTAATCTTTCAATCAACTAATGATACCGGATACCAATCAATGGATTTACACCAATCTCCTAAAACAAAACAATGATACCGGATGCCAATCAATGGACTTATACCAATCTCACAAAACAAACACGGATACCGGATACCAATCAATGGATTTACACCAATCTCCTAAAACAAGACAATGATACGGGATGCCAATCAATGGACTTATACCAATCTCACAAAACAAACACGGATACCGGATACCAATCAATGGATTTACACCAATCTCATAAAACAAGACAATGATATCGGATGCCAATCAATGGACTTATACCAATCTCACAAAACAAACACGGATACCGGATACCAATCAATGGATTTACACCAATCTCCTAAAACAAAACAATGATACCAGATGCCAATCAATGGACTTACACTAGTCTCACACCATATCATAGGAACAACTGCCAAGAAGTGGACTTATGCTTGTCTCCTCCATGGACAAAGAAAAAATGCTATAAAGCAAAGCTTATGAAATGATATACAAATGATGATGATAAATGCGCTAAGGCACACTCAAGCAAATATGCACAGATGAATCAAGTAATCAGACAAACAAGTCAGTTAGCACACACTATATACAAGCAATTAGGCTCAAACAAGGTTAGACTTTACAGTCAACTGGAATGGGGTATGTTGTGCTCTTAACCTTAACATTGAGAGCTAAGGTGAAGCAGATGAAATGGAGATGAGGGGTGTGCCTCATAGCTCTTATCCCTGGTCAGGGAGAGCATTGAATAATAGAAGGTGTGGGAGTTCAGAAAGTTGGAACTCTCTCCACAAGTGAATGACTCTATAGATCTTGGGTTAAGATCCACAATGCATCAACATGTAATGTGAGCAAAGGGATGACACACTGAATAGTAGGAGATGGACTACACATCTCTTTTATCTACCAATTGCCTCATATGAGGACTTTTCCTGCTTGGCACAAAGAGTAAACAAACACAAGCATTGCCTCTTAAGGAGGACTTCAGACAGCTGCCTGGCCACATAACAAGCCAGGTCTTCCAGACTACATGAAGAAGAGAAATTATACCTAAGTGGTTAAGAAACCAAGCAAAAGCAAGTTCAAAATGAACTTAAGCAACTAATGTACCTGAAAACAATCCAACTCAATCAGTATACAACTCAAAAAGTCAAACAGATAATCCAACAGTCAACAGACAATACACAATCAAACAAGCAAGGCTATAATGTGCAAGGCACAAGCTCAACTCAAATGAGCTAAAAGAATCCTACAAAACAAGTCAAGGTTAGTCAATATCAATCAAATAAACCAACTCAAGCAATGTGAATTAACTCCCTTATGGCCATGTACTTCTTAACCTGAAAACAAGCTCAAACATGAGAAGCAAACCACTAGGTCAAAGCCTAGGGTCAAAGAAGGAGAAATAATCCAAAACAGAATATGAAAATTGACATGAATCAAACTAAACCAATTAAGAACATAATCCAAAAGGTCTCATGTCATTAGCATCAACCAAATTCATTTCACAAATCAAATAAGGAAAGGCATGCAAATTGAAAGCTCATTGAAGCAACAGAATGAACAAATGCACATTAATTCAAAAATGGTTCAATAAATCTCAAGAAAAATCATGGATAAACAGCATATATCATATGATCAACACACCAAAAATCAATGCATTTGGACAAGTATAAGCATGGAAATCAAATTCCATAAGGCAATGTAAGCACAACCAAGCTCAAAGGAGGCACAAATTGGTACATCAACTTAAGGCAATCCTAAAACAGAGATGACAAATGATAAATGACTAAAACCAAATCCACAATAAACTTCAAAGTGTCTAGAAAGAATGTGCAAAATTTCAAGTTCATATGATAAAGCATAAGCATTTCCCAAATCATTAAAGTTCAACACTCATCAAACATCCACAAATGGTCAACCAGCAAAGAAAATCTTAAACAAATCAGAAATGGATCCAAAAATTCCACAAAAGTTCATGAGCAATCCTAATATCCAGAAGAAACATCATGTAAAAAATTACATCATTTGGCATTTATTTGGCATGGGAAAGAAAATCAACAAATTGAGCAAGCAAAGGTGTGACACACATTGTCACACCTATATTAACCAGATCATATCTCAACAACCATAAATGCTAAAAATGCAAACTCAACACCAAAATGTCAATTAGTATGTCTAGTTTAAGCATGCCAAATTTCACATTCATTGGATCAATCATCATTATTTCACAAAGAAAATGGCAAGCAAGGTACAAGATAGCATATGCATACACAAACCCTAGGCCGAAACATTTTTCAACCGTGCACAAATTCTGGAAAAATAGCCAAAAAATATTAGACACCATGATGAGAACAATGCAAAAACTCACATGTCATTTGGATGATTATTCATGGAGTTATGATTTTTTAAGTGAAGAGAAAAATTAAAAATGAGTGATGAAGCATGAATGTGAATGGATGAAGCATATGAAATAATTCAACAAGGCATTTTGGAAACATGCTAGAGCCAAGGATCGAACTGATGGCAAATTCAAAAGGCCAAGCGCGCCAAGACCAAACGCTGTCGTTTGGCTCAAAACCCTAGCCACATGCATGCACGCTGGGAAACGAAAATCCGCAGGAAACCACGAAGAACTCGTAGGAAAATTCGCAGCAAGGCTATGAAGGTTATAACAAATTCCGCAGGAAATGTGCAGCAAATGAAGAACACGATGAAGATCTTCATGATCTTCATCATCAAATTTCCAGAAAAACTCAAACTCTCCAGAAACACAAATTAAGCATTGCATCATGTAGATCTAACATCAGGCATCAATAATCAACAACAATTCCATCAAACAACATCATAACATGCATGAATCGAACAAAATAAAAAATCATCAACCAAACTTAAATCAATCGGTTCTCACTCATTTTTGCACGGATTCACACGATTCAAAGCTCATAACAACCAGCAATCAAAGATCTATCACATCATATCAAATAAAAGCAAAATTATGAAGGTTGAATTTATGACCTCTTGTAGAACAGTGCGGGAATTGGAAGGATTCAAGGATTTGTGATGCTTGGAAACTCTTCTACAATGTTTATGAAGTTAACTGGATGAGAATTGAAGGCTCGGATGTGCGCGAATCCTCAAGAATTTGGAGCTGCCATGGATGATTCAAAGCTTCCCTATTCTCCAATGCTGCTCGAATTCCTCTATTTCTATGAAAGATCCTGCTCAAAATCAACTCAGGAACAAGAATCAAACCAGAAAATGCAATGGCAAATGAAGAAATTGGAAGAAAATTTGAGAGAGAAAATTGTGTATTCTAGATCTAGATCTTGAGAAATGAAGTGTTGTTACTGATTTTCTGTTAGGTTTTAGCTTATATACCCCCTACTAAACATGTTTAATTAAACTCTAATCAAGTGCAAATGGTAATTAGGGAAAATGGAGGTGTTTGGACAAATTTCATTTTTGCACCTTATGCATGAGCATGGCATGAACAGTGCACGTGGCTGAGCTTAAATTCACTTAAAATTGCATTTTGGAGCTATTGGCAATGATAGAATGTTCACACAATTCACCAATTTTAAACTTTGGAAATTCCCTCCAAAAATCAAGTGAAATATGAAATGATCATGTGATGATAATTGATGAAGTGTAATGCATGATTTGGATAATAGAGTTCAAAAGAGGAATTTAGCAAAAAGAACCACTCCATTTGGCCATTTGGTTGAGAAGTTATGCATGTTTGAAGCTCCATGTACACCTTGCCATGTTTTGATCATATCTCTTCAACCACAAATGAGAAATTGATGTTCTTGGACTTTTTGAAAATGGGAGAGAAAGATCTACAACTTTCATGTTCAACAAAATTTCATTTGAAGCATTTTTTATCATGTAATCTTGAGGAGAAAACCTTTCCATTTTTGGCAATTCCAAATTATAGGTCACTTTCTATTTTTGGAAAGTTTTCCTCTGACTTTATTTTCTTCAATGTTGATGTTTGAAATGTCAAATGAGACTTGTTTGAACATGAATGAAGTATTTCCCATCACTTCCCACCTCCAAAGATCACAATTGACTGGCAGTTGACTGGTTAGGGCTTCAGTTGACTAAAGAATGCCTTGATGAGATTCAAGCCTCTACCACTTGGGATTTTGATTCAAAATGATATCATGGTTCATATGAACTCTTGTGAATGATCATGGTGCCCAAATTCTTCAGAATGACCACCATCTATAGCTCAATGAAATGCATTGACTGCCTTAACCTGTGATTGCTTCATCTGCAAGGCAAAGGTTAGATGACATATTTTTGTACTTTTGGTTAGTAAACAAATGAAAAGCAATGATATACAAATGCAACGCATGCCTGGTGATCAAGAACCACTCTCAAAAGATAACCCACCCACAGGGAAGGAGGCATGGTGCACAATGATCCTTGAGGCAATGATATGATATGATGTGATGCCATGAGGGATCTTAGGGACAAAATTGGGGTCTTACAATATCCACAATGCATCAACACATTGTGTGAGCAAAGTGGATGACACACTGAGTAGCAGGAGATGGACTGCACATCTCTTTTATCTGCCAATTGCCTCATAAGAGGACTTTTCCTGCTTGGCACAAAAAGTAAACAATCACAAGCATTGCCTCTTAAGGAGGACTTCAGACAGGTGCCTGCCCACATAACAGGACAGGTCTTCCAGACTACATGAAGAAAAGAGGTTATACCTAAGTGGTTAAGCAACCAAGCAAAAGCAAGTTCAAAGTGAACTTAAAGCAACTTATGTACCTGTGGAAACATCAAACAAATCAGTACACAATTCAGACAATCAAACAACAGTCAATAAGCAACAAACAATCCCAATGTACACAATGTGTAAGTCAAAGGTCAAACTCAAATGAGTCAACATTAACCTACAAAACACACAAAGATTAGTAATCAAAGGCAAACATCAATGCTCAAATGATGGAGCATCAACAACTATGGAACTTGAATGTTCAACCTGAAATCAAAGCTCAAATATGATAGGCAAACCACTAGGTCAAAGCCTAGGGTCAAAGATGGAGAAAAAATCAAAACAGAAGCTGAAAATTAACATGAATCAACTTCAAACCCATCTTGAAACAATCCAAAAGGTCTCACATCAATATCATATACCAAAAGCATTTCATGATCAATTGAAGTTCAAGGCAATTTTAAAGCTCAAATGTGATCAACCAGAATGAAAAATCTCAATTAAATCAGAAATGATTCAAATAATTCCAAGAAAATTCATGCTCATTCACAACATCCATAACATGCATCACACAAAAAATCAGGATAATTGGAGATCATTTGGCAAGGTAAACACATCACATAAGTTGAACATCAAAAGGTGTGACACAAATTGTCACACCAACTTAGAATAATCACAAAACAGAAATGATAAATGGTAAAAATACCAAATCAACACCAATATTTCAAGCAAAGTGTCTAGTTTCATCATGCAAATTTTCAGATTCATTGGATAAAATACCAGCATTTCACAAATGATATAGCAAGGCAAGGTACAAAATGCATACATGTTCACAAACCCTAACACAAAAAATAATCCAGCCAAGCACAATTTATGGAAAAATGATCAAAAAAATAATAGACAAGATAAGGAATGCAATGCAAAAAACCACATAATTTTTGGATCAATTTTCAATTATATATGAATTTTGAAAGATGATGAAAAATTAAAAAATGATGAGAAGCATGTACATGGAATATATGGAGGGAAAGGAAAATAATATGAAGCATTTGAAATAAAAGCCTTCGCCAGGAATCGATCCTTGGGCGAATTTGAAATGAATTAGGCGCCAAGCATGAAACGCCGCGTTTCATTTAAACGCTGGCTTTGGTCAACACCGGTCAACACGCATGGACCAATGGGAGCGCTGCATGGGATTTGCATGGACCAATCACAATCCAGCCCTAATACAAACATTCTGGAACGGTTTTGCGTGGCAGAAAATGGATTGAAAGCGTTGCCAAAGACCTGCATTTCATCTTCTTCATCGCAGCTTATGAACAGTGAGTGTTCATCAATGATCAAGAACATTTTTCCCAGATTTCACAATTAATCATATCAACATGCAGTATATTCATCATAGATCACGAATCTAACACAAACTAAGCATGGATCATCATGTACACATGGAATCGAGCAAATCAAGTTTCACACATGGATCTTTAATCTAACATATCTAACTCAATTGTGTATGAAAACTTGTGGTTCAAAGCTCAAATTAACCAGCAAATCAAGATCTATAACAACATCATAATAATTTTGAGAAATGAGAGATTCGATTCAATGACCTCTTGAAGAGCAGATCTGGATTTGTGTTGATTCAAGCCTTGCAATGCTCCAAACTTCTTCTATAATGTTTGTGAAGTTGATTGGATGAGAACTTAAGGTTCAATTGTGCACGAATCCTCCAAAATTTGGATTCACCATTGTTGCTTCAATCTCAAAAATGCTTCAATGCTGCACTGTTTTCTTCAATTCCACGTGTAAACCTGCTCAAGAACAACTCAGAAACAAGGATCAAGCAAGAGGAATGGATTGAATGTGAAGAAGTTGCAAGAAATTTTTGAGAGAAAATTTTTGAGTTCTAGATCTAGATCTGAAATTGTGATTGTTGTTATGAAAAACAGTTAGGGTTTTCTGTTATATAGCTCCTACTAATCACTCCTTAATCATGCTTAAGCCATTTGGTAATTGGAATTAGCAAAATGAGGTGTAAGTGCAAAAATGGGATTTTCACCCTATGCATGAAATGCATGGTGAACAGTGCACAAATTGTGATTCATTTTCACTCAAAAATCTGTTTTGGAGCTAAAGGCAATGGTAGAATGCTTAAACAATGCACCAATTTTAAATTTTAATTTTTCCCTCCAAAAATCAAGTGAATTGGCAAATTTTCATGTGATGATAATTGGTGTAATGCAATGCATGATTTGGAAACTATAGGTCAAAATAAGAACAATGCAAAAAGAGCCATCCAATTTGGAGCTTTGGTTGAGAAGTTATGCCCCTTTGAATCTTCAAGTACACTTTGCCATGTTTTGATCATATCTCCTTAACCACACATGAGAAATTGATGATCTTGGACTTTTTGGAAATGGGAGATAAAGATCTACAACTTGCATGTTCAACAAAATTTCATTTGAAGCTTTTTTGGTGATTTAATTTGAAGTTGAAGTTAGGTTAAAACCTTTCCATTTTTGGCAAGTTTGAATTATAGGTCACTTTCTATTTTTGGAAAGTTTTGACCTGACTTTATTTTCTTCAATGTTGATGTTTGAAATGTCAAATGAGACTTGTTTGAACATGAATGAAGTATTTCTAACCACTTCCCACCTCCAAATCCAATGTTGACTTGGCAGTTGACTTTCTAGGTCTTCAGTTGACCTGGCAATGTTCTGATGAAATTTAAGCCTCTACCACTTGGGATTTTGCTTCAAAATAACATCATAGCTCATATGAACTCTTGATAATGACTGTGGTGTCCAATTCTCAAGAATGGCCACCATCTATGGCTCAATGAATGCCTTTGACTGCTTTGACTGTTGATTGCTTCATCTGCAAGACCAAGGTTAGATGACATATTTTTGTACTTTTGGTTAGTGATGAAAAGAAAAGCAAATGATATACAAATGCAAAACATGCTTGGTGATCAATAACCACTCTCAAAAAGATAACCCACCCATAGGGAAGGAGGCAAGGTGCACAATGATCCTTGAGGCACTGTGATGATATGATATGATGCCATGAGGGATCTTAGGGACAAAATTGGGGTCTTACAATGAGATTCAAGTTTCCCTTGAAGCTCTTCCTTTTTCAATTTTGACAAATCTTTCGACTCTTCTATGGCTACTACCACGTGGTCGAACTTTGGAGCCAACCACCTCAAGATCTTTCCAACAATAGATCTTGATGTCAACACTTCTCCATATACCTTGATTTGATTCAGCAGTTTCGTAAACTTGGTGAAGAAATCAGTTATGCTTTCATTGTCTTCCATTTGAAGCAATTCATACGTTCTTTTGTCAGTTTGTAACCTCGCCTCTTTCACCTTCTCTGCGCCTCCAAACGATTTCTCCAAAATTTCCCATGCTTCTTTCGCCAACTCTACATCACTAACCTTTTCAAAGTTATATGCATCAACACATTGATGGATTATAAAGAGAGCTTTATAATCTTTCTTCTTCAATTCTTTATGTGCAGCATTTTCTTGATCCGTCGCGGCTTCTCCAAGCGTTACCACTCCTTCCTTCACAAGATCCCAAAGATCTTGATAACATAACATAACCTTTATGTGCCTGCACCAATTCTCATAATTGTTGTTCTTGAGAATCGGAAGATTTGCTGGAAAATGCCTATTTGGATGATTCGTTGCCATGGTGATTTTCTTCCCACGAATCGATTGAACCGGAGCTCTTGATACTAGATGTTTGAAATCCCCCAAAAACCTATGGAGAATTTCATTCAATCTTGATGAACAAGATTGTTATCACCCACACAATAGCAATGAAAAGAAAGAACAATGGAGAAAGAAAGAAAGAAAGAAAGAAAGAAAGAAAGAACGATGAAGGAGAAAATTAATATAATTATGTAGGGTTTCTCTCAGCCCACAAACTGTGGAAAACTTCTTATTCACTTTGCAACTGCAAAATTCTGTGAATACAAATGTTATGAATGCTCTATTCACTTTATTACAAGAATAAGGGTTACTCCCTCTATTTATAGATTTAGGTTAACTTGGACCTCAAGCCAAAGCCCAAAACTATAAAAGCCCAAAATAGCTAAAACTACTAAAATAAGCATAAGTCGAAATCCTGTGTAAAGCAACATGCTTCGACACTTTGACAAACTAACACAACTTAACATATTAGGTGGTTCGACACTTTCTTGTTCTTGTCGAGTAACATGCTTCGACACAAGGAATTACAATTCAACAATAACTACATTGTGTTCCTTACACCATCCATTTGATCCTACGATGAAATAAATTATTACTAGGTAACTTTATGTTTATGAGACTTTTATTGAAATTTTATCTTTGACCTTGTAATTATCTTAGTGTGTAATATTTTTAAATCATTTCCAATATACAGGGTTATCGAGAGATAGTATATGATGAACAACTCTAGAAAAAAACTTGAATTTTGTGGGAAAACTTGAACTTGAACTTTAAATCATTTCATGAAATGCATGTGTGGTTATATATTCATGAAATGTGGAAATTTTTAGACGATGAGACAAGCAGAGGGATACGAGTATGGGTACTATGTAATGAAACACATGTTTAACATCGTCTCTACCAATATTGTTGATTTGTGGAATCAGGTATATAATGTCATGAAATGTATTCAATAACATATTAATTTGCTATTATAATTTAAATCGCGTGATATTTAATTTTTTTCCACTTGTTTATGTAAACGTTTAACGACATGACGCCTTTCTCTTCCGAAGAGTTAGAGGACGTTCGTAGACATAGACATTTAATTTCAATGTGTTAGTTGAAAAGGAGGGGTAGTATTGGATGAATTCGCTTTAATGGTGTAAATATTATTTTTGTTATATATGTTGGTGCAAAGGTAGAATAAATGATGAACGGAAATATTCTATTAAGAGAATGACGGCTACAAAAACATGATAAAAGTTACAATGATTGCCATCCTATTTATAAGCTAAAACTAGGGTTATTAGAATAGGATAAAATACTAAAATACCCTCTAACAAACTTAGGGGCTAAGAAAATAGTACAACTAATAAATATGAATTACTTCTAATACCATCCCTTAATTCATATTCCATTAAAACTTGTAACACCAATTCCATCCCTTAATCTGAGAAATTGATCAGTCTTGATAGCTCTCGTCAGAACATCTGCCAATTGTTTCTGAGTGTTGCAGTGTACAACTTCTAACACTCCCCTCTGAACTTGATGTCTCAGAAAATGATACTTGGTCTCAATGTGCTTGCTTCTCCCATGCAACACTGGGTTTCTGGCTAGATTGATTGCAGACTTGTTGTCAATCATCAGCTTCAGAGGTTTGTTTACTTTAATCTTCAGATCTTGCAGTAGATTCAGAATCCACATAGCTTGGCATGCAGTAACAGCACCTGCAATGTATTCAGCTTCACAAGTTGATAACGCCACAACAGGTTGCTTCTTGGAACACCAAGAAATGGGACCTCCCAGAAATTTGAATAAGTACCCAGACGTACTTCTTCTGTCAACTCTGTCTCCACACCAATCAGAATCTGAATAACTCAGAAGTTCTGACTCATCCTTTCTTCCAGAAGGAAATAATACTCCATACTTCAGAGTTCCCTTGATATACCTCAGAATCCTGACAGCAACTTGATAATGGGACCACTTAGGTTTACTCATGAACCTACTAACCATCCCAACTGAATAGCAAATATCAGGTCTGGTATTGCACAAATACCTAAGAGAACCAACCAACTGTTTGAAGGTTGTAGCGTCCACATCCTTTCCATCAGAGTCGGAATCCAGTTTATGATTTGTATCAGAAGGTGTGACAGTAATCTTACAATTCTTCAGATTAAATCTCTTCAGAAGTTCTAATTCATACTTGAGCTAATGCAAAATAATACCTTTCTCAGAGTATCTGAACTCCATCCCTAGAAAGTATGTCATTTTGCCTAGATTAGTCATTTCGAATTCATTCATCAGAACTTTCTTGAACTTGGCTATCTCCTGTTCAGAACTTCCAGTCAGCAGTATATCATCAACATATAAACATACCAGAGTCATATTTCCTTCAGAAGTATGCTGAACATAGACACCGTACTCCATCTCACATTTCTGAAAGCCTTGCTTCTTAAAAAATGAATCAATCTTCTGATTCCAAGCTCTGGGCGCTTGTTTCAATCCATATAGAGCTTTGTATAATCTGTACACCATCCCTTCCTGATTCTTTTTCACAAATCCAGGAGGTTGTGACACGTAAACTTCTTCTTCTAATGGACCGTTCAGAAATGCAGATTTTACATCTAAATGCATCAGAGGCCAATTCCTGTTAGCAGCTATTGCAATCACCATTCTGATTGTTTCATGTCTTGATACAGGTGCAAACACTTCAGAGTAATCCAGCCCAGGTTTCTGTAGAAATCCTCTGGCTACCAACCTTGCTTTATGTTTGCCAATTGAACCATCTGGCTTTAACTTCTGCTTGAAAACCCATCTGACGCTGATGGCTTTCTTGTCTTTTGGAAGTTCTGTCAGCTTCCAAGTCTTGTTTCTCTCTATAGCATCAAGTTCTTCTTTCATGGCCTTCAGCCAGAGCTTCTGCTTAAGAGCCTCTTCTGTACTTATGGGTTCAGAGTCTACTAACATGGCATACTGAATAACTTCTCCTTCAGAGTCTACTTCAGTGTCTTGCAGCATGTCAAATTCTGCATATCTTCTGGGGATGTTTCTGATTCTTTGTGGTCTCTGAACTTGTTCAGAGTCTTGAGCTTCAGAGTTTCTAGCTTCAGATGGTTGACTTCCTCCAGAGCTTTGACCATCTTTAGGGGCTGGCATATTTCTAGAGTCTGAATTGCCACCAGAATCTGGATTACCATCAGAGTCTGGGTCATCAGAGTCTGGATCATCAGAGTCACCTTCATCTTCTGAGTCTTCTCCAGAGTCAGAATCACTATCAGAATCAGAATCAACGTCAGAGTTTACTCCAACTTCAGAAATTCTTAACTCTTACCTTTCTTTAGAAGTTCTAACATCAGAATCAGATTGAGACTTATCCCAATTCCAAAATTCTGATTCCTTCACAATCACATCTCTGCTGAATTCAATTTTGTTGGTTTCTGGACAATAGAGCTTGTATGCACCTGTACTGTGGTACCCTATCAGAATCATCACTTTGCTTCTATCATCCAACTTCTGTCTTCTGGCTTCTGGAACATGTTTATAGCAAACAGAACCAAACACCTTCAGATGACTAACACTTTGCTTATCTCCAGTCCACTTCTGTATTGGAACTATTTCCTTCAATTTCTTCGTAGGACATCGGTTGAGTACATACGTTGCAGTGGCAACAGCTTCTCCCAGAGCTTCTGAGGAAGTTTCTTCTCCTTTAGCATGCTTCTCACCATATCAAGCAAAGTGCGGTTTCTTCTTTCAGCAAGATCATTGTGTTGAGGGGTATAAGGAGCAGTAACCTCATGCTCAATTCCATTCTCCTCACAGAACTTCTGGAACTCTTTGGAGTTATACTCACCTCCACCGTCAGTTCTAAGAATCTTCAACTTCTGACCACTCTGATTCTCAGCCTTCATTCTGAACTTCTTGAATTCATCAAACACCTCGTGTTTAAACTTAATAAGGGATACCCATGTCATTCTTGTGAATTCATCAACAAATAACACAAAGTATTTATTCCCTCCAATCGATGCTACTAGAAATGGACCACACACATCAGAATGTACAACTCCCAAGGCATGTTTTGCTCTTGGAGCAGTTTCTGACGCAAATGGCAATCGTGGTTGTTTTCCTTCCATGCAAACTTTGCATGACTTTTCAGGCTTCTTAATTGCAGGAATTCCATGTACCAACTTCTTTGAATTCAGATGTTTTAAGCTTCTGAAATTCAAATGACCAGATCTTCTGTGCCACAACTCACTCTCCTTCTCAGCACTTGTTGCACTAAGACATTCTGAGTCTGCAGTTCTGACATTCACCTTGAATGTTCTATTCCTTCCCTGTTCTGACTCCATAATCAACTTCTGATTACAGTCATACAGCTTCAGAAGATTGTCCTTCATGGTAACTGAAAAACCTTTCTCAATTAATTATCCCACACTCATCAGATTGCTTCTGATGCCAGGTACATACCACACGTTCTGAATCAATGTTGTTTTCCCATTGTTCAGAATCACTCTGACATTTCCCATACCTTCTGCATTAAGATATTTGTCATCAGCACATCTGATCTTTGTCCTCTTTTCAGAGTCAAAGTCAACCAGCCATTTCTTGTTTCCAGTAAGATGATTTGAACAGCCAGTGTCCATATACCACCAGTCTATCAGATCCATATCATCAGATTCAGAGGCCATCAATAGCACAAATTCGTCATCAGAACTTCTGGCTATATTTGCTTCTTCTGATTTTCTTTCCTTGTTTGACCAACAGTCTCTAGCAAAGTGACCAAACTTCTTACAACAGTAACATTGGATCTTCTTCTTGTCATACTTCTCTTTTCCCTTCTGAGCATTCTTTTGTCTATCAGAGGTTGAGCTTTCTGACTTCTGACCACCATCAGATCTTCTCCTGGATTCTGACTGCTTCTGATACCTCCTATCAGAAGTTGCTTTCAGAGCCTGCTGCTCTACTTCCCTTTCAGAAGTTCTCTCAGTCAAACGCAACTCTTGCGCTTCTAGACTGCTTTGCACCTCTTCAATTCTCATGGTGCTCAGATCTTTGGAATGTTCTATTGCTACCACAATGTAATCAAATTGAGAGGTAACGGATCTCAATACCTTCTCCATGATTGTTTCTTCAGAAAGAGTTTCTCCACACGCTTTCATCTCATTAGTGATCAGAATCACTCTGGAGATGTATTCAGAAACTTTCTCATTATTCTTCATGTTGAGATTCTCATATTGCTTTCTCAAGGACTGAAGCTTCACCTTCTTCACTGATGCGTCACCATCATAACATCTAACCAGTGTGTCCCACGCAACCTTTGTTGTCGTTGAATCTGCAATCTTCTCAAACACATTTACATCAACACATTGATGAATGAAGAACAATGCTTTCTGATCCTTCTTCCTTACTTCCTTCTGCGCGTTTTTCTGTTCATCCGTCGCATCTGCTGCTACCGGAACATAACCATCAGTGACAAGATCTAGAACATCTTGAGCACCAAACAGTACACGCATTTGGATCATCCAACGATTCCAGTTTTTACCGTCAAATACTGGAAGTTTGGTGTTCATGTTGCCGTTTCCGTTCATCTTTCTACCTTGCACAGTACACTCAGATTTCTCACACAGTGTTTCCCAACCCACAGAATTAAAATTCTGATCAGATTTTGTTCAAGATTCAACACGAATCTAAGAATCAAAGTCAAACACACAAGACCTCACGTTCACTCGTATTTCCCGTGTTTCCCAATGAATCCGAACCAGGCTCTGATACCAATTGTTGGTGCAAAGGTAGAATAAAAGATGAACGGAAATATTCTATTAAGAGAATGACGGCTACAAAAACATGATAAAAGTTACAATGATTGTCACCCTATTTATAAGCTAAAACTAGGGTTATTAGAATAGGATAAGATACTAAAATACCCTCTAACAAACTTAGGGGCTAAGAAAATAGTACAACTAATAAATATGAATTACTTCTAATAATATATATATAATATACACGTATGTAATATACAGGTCTATAATATATGGAAAAATAAAATAAAAACAAAGTATTTAATCACGATTATTTATATCAACCGTTGTTATAAATAGAACGCAAAATATTATTAACCACACGTTCACTAGTTTCGAACTCATGATCATTCGATTTATATCACAACAATTGTATATTTTGATCGTTGTGATATATAGTGCATTATCTAGTTTATCACAACGGTCCTACGCCTATCGTGGAAAGCATACAATCATATTCTACCTAACAATGGTTGGTCGGACGTGGTTCTATCATTTTTCCAACCGTTATGATGGATGTTTTTCGTAGCAGTGAATGTAGTCATTTGCTAAAATTTTATGCAACAAAGGTCGCTTTCAAAGAAGATGAATTTGCTGCATAAGTTCCATATGAGAGAGACGAGTGACAGAGATGATAGGGTTTTGCTTTGAGAAAGACGGTTGTTATGTACTGAAGCGAGAGATAATTTCGTTTATATATAAATTTGTAACACATTTCACCACGATTGATAATATGAACCGTAATGAAATGATTGCACCTTATACCATAGTTAATTATAAGAACCACGGTGATATACAAAATAAAATTCATTATGTCACGATAAATAGAAAATTATTGGTGATGAGATTCAAATCCTTTCACTTCAGGTAAATTTTACTATATTATTAATTTTAACCATAATAAAATATCTTTTAATAAATGTAATAAAAAATCTATAAAAAAATTATTACCACGAACGGGAAGCTTATTGCAAAAAAAAACTCTCCCTGCGTGGTGCTTGCTTTCAATCATGTGATCTAACTAAGTTCAACACTACAATTTGTGTTTATTTTGGTAAGCAACTCAATGATTTTTATGTTAACTAACTTTCATGTTTTTCCAAAGGATATCATTAATAAATAAAACCTCATTATGCCTACTGATATAGAATTGGACTGTCCTTGTATATCCTGATCACCAATCACTTTTTTTTGGGTACAATGATCACTCACTTTCATTCCACGCCCAAAACTAACTTTCATTCGCTTGGAAATCGGGTACACGTAAATAATTACTTGCTCTTTAATTAAACATATAACATAGCGACTTCATAATTTTGTTAGCTATAATGCATACACACCAAATCATTCATACATAGATTACAGTATTTTTTTTCTTACTAAAGTACAATCATATAGTTATATATATTTTTTTGGTAGTTATAGTTATTTTAATATCATAACTATATAAATATATCAAGATGAAACACACATAACAAACTAGCTAGTTCAAGTTTATCCATGGTTGGTTTTACTTTTACCCTTAGACTCCGAAGGTGACTTGTTGTTATTAGCTCTACCAACACCATTCACTCCACCACCTGAACCACTTCCATAACCACCGCCATGACCACCACCATTCCCTCCACCAGAGTTGCCAGAACCACTTCCATAACCACCACCATGAGCACCACCGCTACCGGATCCGTAACCATATCCGGAACCGGATCCAGTCCCGGTTCCAAAACCAAACCCATAACCTCTACCAAAACCAGAAGGAGAATGTCCTGAACCAGAACCATAACCCCACCCACTTCCTGGTGCTGACCCCCACCCCCAGCCGTAGTCCCAGTTTGGACCATGACCTGAACCACTTGCACCCGTAGGTGCACCGCCGCTTGCCATATCTACCTTTCTTCCACCGGTGGTGCCTGCCACCGTGAGAGTTATCAGAAAAGTAAGAAAAATAGTGGTGAAGATGTGTTTGAGATGATGAGTAGTGTTGAATGGTAGCATTTTGTGTTAGTTGTGTAGTTTGTGGAGAGAATTAAAAGCTGGGTTTTGTGATTCTCGTGAGGATTTGGTAGCTATAGCTAGTGCATGAGGATGAATGAATGATCATGATGGTATAAACGAGTAACATATATATATAACTCATAAAGTGAAACTTACTAGTGCATGTGTTAATAAAGTAAAATATTTAATGTTTTATATTATATCTCTTATTTTTAACATTGTAGAAGTTAAGTGTAAAAGATATGAAGTGGGACTAGATATTTATTTTCTAGTTGACAACCCGTGACGAGCTATGATGATATATTTTTCAATAATAGAGATCAATGAAATGCATCATGATAACAATATTAGTGTGCTTGTATGAATGGGCCCGTGATAACAACAATGGTTTTTACAGATGCATAAATGCTATAAAAATTTAGGTCGATCGTACTGATCATCGGTCAATCATTTAGAGAGATTTACAATTCGTCTAAAACATTCGCAGCATAAGAGAACTATCCTACGAAAGAATACACGCGATCCAAATTCAAGTTACACTCAATGATTCACTGCATCATATGTCTAACAAATAACAAGATGATATAATCGTTACACTATATAAAAAGAACATGCGTCAGTTACTGATATACAATTTCAAATTCAAATTTCATTTAACTCTTTTCTTTCTCATACTGACTTGAGTGTTAGAGTGTTAATCTTGCAGAACAGTCATTTTCTCCACCACATTAAAAGTTCAGCTCCATTGTTGTCCATCGCAACCATCGAATCTCTAATCATTTCTACTTCTTAAACAGAACTGTGACGCTGTCTGTGTGAATGATACATCATTTGGAGAAAAAAATGATGAAACTATGTTTTTGTTTCATGTGCTTCAATACTAAAATATATATATATATATATATATATATATATATATATTATATATATATATATATATATAATATATATATATTATATATATATATATATGATGGTTGAGACTTTGTCAGCTTGATGGCTAAGCTTGTTTCTTAAAGATTGATCATATAGTAGTTAAACAAATTGGATTCCATGCAATCATCTCCTTCACACAATCATGCACTCTAAGAATTAGTGAATGTTCAATCAAGATTTAATGATTAAAAAAATATTAAAATAATTTAGATTTACAACTTAAATAAGGACCATTCGATCTTTTGATCAAACGGTCAATAATCTCCAAATGTGTGAATGTGTACCCTGCAAAGAATCTGCATCCGATAATTGAAATAATGTTAGATAATTTATGACTCTTTGAAAAAAAGAATGGATGATAGTTGATAAATAGATAATGAAGTTGATTTCCTAAATTCATCTTTTTTAGGACAAGTGATCTTAAATACGTAAATGCAGCAAAAATCTTATTGAAGTTAATCTGATTTGGTATGAACGAAGGGGGGGCAGAGATGGTCCAACAACAACACTTGAAAATGGAGCGTGACCATTCCACTACCGACTTCATTCTAGTTCTGTTCATAAGCCCAAACAAGTGTCATACAAGTATTTGTCGTGTTTGGGAGAAAAAAAGCATCGACATCTTTTCAGGTTTTTTAGTTATAGATTTTGGATCGCCACTACTGTGTTTCTCATTGGTTTGATTGAAAATGCTGTTTACTTTTGTTTTAATTAATTTTAATGATATAAAAAACGATTAAATTTGCTTTATGCAGATAAGGCGGCAATTAATAATCTTACAATGAATGATCGACAAAAGGAATTGGATATACGTTTCTTAAATAAGGATAATCTTCTCTTTTAATACTATATCAAAGTATATATTTATGAGAAGAGTTAAGAAGACTCTTTTCAACATTTTTTTCTAATATTTTTATAAAAAAAGTTATGTAGATCATATTATATTTTACATTTGATTGTCAAAATGGGTTGGACTCGCTAAACCGATTTATATAACACATTATTTTGAGATATCTTATTTTATATGATGGAATAATATTTTATAAAAATTTAAAAATGTTTTTTATAAATTAGAGATATACATAAATTCATTATTTTTGAGTCACGTCTTAATTTTATAATTAAATTTAATTCGAAAATATATTTTCAGAGTATCTCTGAAGATATATATATATATCCAAAACTATCGAATATACTTTGAAATAAAATTGATGTATTTGTTTAGTGAATCATAAGGCTTTGGTCATAATTTTTGTAGGATGTGCTCAAGGGAATTTATGGTTGCTAAGGGAAATTGTCCAATTTGTAATAATTTCATTATAGAGATTCTTGATATTTTTTAATTTTGTTTCTATATTTAAGCTTTTTACTCTATTTTTTTAAAGTGATTTGTGACTGTTATTACTTCTTGGTTTAAGGACTTATAAGAGTATGATCTCACTCCTCTTTTTTATTATGTTGCCACATGAATTTTGGGGTCATTCAATAGGTGTCAATTGGTTTTTCTGATCTTTTTGCATGAGATATTTTCCTCTTAATCTAAATTTATTTTCATTAAAATATATATATGTCAACATTACTAAAATAAAAAAGAACAAAGAAGAAAGAGAAGAGAAAGAGGTGAGTCTAAGTGTTTTTACTTTCTCTTAGTTTTATTGGTTTCAGAAATGTATTTTTGAAGACACTCTAAAAATATATTGTCTGACTAAATTTAGTTATAAAATTGGGGTGTGGCTCAAAAACTAATGACTTGTGTGGGCATGAATGCGCCCAGAGATACATCTTTAAAATTTGGGAATATTTTTTAATTTTAACGAGGTGTCATAGTAAATCATAGAGTGCACTAAGAAATCTCCTTATTTCGGACATGTTGAATTCAAGTTTTCAAGTTGATTTTGTTGATTGTCTCGTCTCATTTGTTTCACTGAAAAAATGAGTCGAGATAGAGACGACCCGCGAGTTAATTAAAAAAATAATATTTGTTATATATATATTATATATATATATTATATTATATATATATATATATATATATATATATTATATATATATATAATATATATATATATAATATATATATTATATATATATATATATATATTATATATATATATTATATATAATATATATATATATATATATATATATATATATATATATATTTAATAATCACCTTTTTAAATTATATATTAAAATAATCATGTTTTTAATTTACTTACCAAACTAACCATATTTCAGTTGGACGACAAGAGAATGCACCAACCTTGTTGGCACATGCATTCATTGGTTACACATTGGCGTCATTTATCATGACGCATGCATGTACATGTCGTCATTGCATGTGGAGCATGCATGCATCCATTAGGTGCACGCCCCAATCATGTGGTTACTCCTTTATTTGCAAACTCTATAACTACAACACCCTCTCCCCATAATTTTTCACACATCTTCTTACTGTCTCCTTCCATTTTGCTTCAAAATTTCTTCATATATGTGTCCTTATATTCACAAGAAAAATGTCGATTTGATTTATTCGGCAGTGAAGCTTCCGATGAAGATCTGACTCTGGAATACAGAGACGTTCGAACATCTTAACAGGAGCTTGATCTGTTGGTTAGATTGAGACATTGTAAAGGGTGAAAAGATCAGAAGAATTTAAAGGCTTGTTACCGTGTTCAGCCAAAATGGAGAAATTTATTTCTGGGACAATGTTAAAACTGACAGAGATGTTCACATGATGATGTATAGTTCTCAGGAAACTGTCCTGATGGTTGTAATCGCATAGTTATGTTGTTTAGTCGTTGTATTTGTTTGTTTTGTTGTTTAATTATTGTTTAGTTGTTGTTTTTAAATTGTTGTAACTGAATGTTATGATATTTATGAAATAAAAGTTGTTTTTAATATAAAGCAAAACGGTTACATTTAAAATTATGTTGTTGTGTTTGGTCCAATATTGGGACAGTTTCTATGATTGTGTCCGGGTTGACGATATGAACTACATAATCTCACCATTTTGTTCGTCGTATCCATTTCGGTTCGAATACGCCTGTTGTTAGGGCGACCCCGTGTCCTGTCGTAAAAACATGGATAGTTTGGTAAATAAATTGAAAACGTGGTTATTTTGATATATAATTTGAAAAATATGGTTATTTAAAAAAAATCATATTTTGTTATTGATTTTATTTTAAAATTTGTTAAATTTTATTGAATTTATTTCATGGTAGATGAATTGTTTAATTTTAAGATTTTTGTTGAGTATGATTCATATTATGGAGATTATTATGGGTATTGTTGAGATAATTATATATAGAGATAAATGTTTGTTGAGGGTAACTGGGAATTAAGGTTTGGGTAAATTTAACCCTAGTATTATATATATGGCTTATAACACTGGGATCCTAATTCATAAGACAAAAATAAATGGAAGTAAAGCTACTATATAGTCGTAGAGACATACATCATTGGTCGAACGCCGTTAACAAAGATCCATCATATTTATTGTATTTTACTTTTGTTTATCATTAATCTTTTATATTGATTGTTGTTCTAACAATTGGTATCACATGAAGATTAACCCTGATGCGAAATTCAGAGTAACAAGGTTCGACGGAGCATGTCATTTTGGATTATGCAAAAGGAAGGTTAAGGATTCGTTGACTCAACAAAGTTTACATAATACGGTGTGTGAGATGTAGTTAGACGACATGGAGGATATAGATTGGGCAGAGATGAAGGAGAAGGTTACAAGATTGATTCGCATATGTGTTTCAAACAAGGTGATGTATAACATCTTGGACTCGGCGACTCTGAAAGAGTTTTGGGATAAATTGAAGATTAAGTATTTGTCAAAGACGTTGATGAACAAATTGTTTGTGAAGTAGCATCTATACAGTCTAAAGATGTGGGATGGATTTGATTTGCAAAAACATGTCAATTTTTTCAACAACATAATCATCGATTTGGTGAGGCTTGGAGTGAAGATTGATGACGAAGATAAGGAAATTATCTTGTTTTGCTTGTTACAAGGTTCTTATGACCACTTGGCGGCTACTCTTACCTATGGGAAAGTCAATATCAATATTACGTGATTACTGCTACACTTTTGTCTCATTCTCAAAGGATACAAAGTGTAGAGGAAGAAACTCAAGATGACGGTCTGTTTGTGAAAGAGGGTCAAGATAGTGGATGGAACAATTGTAATGAAGGTTCTAGAAAGAAGAGGTGTAAATCCAGAAATCGTAAAACAACTGAGTGTTATAATTTCCAACAGATTGGAATTGGAAGAGGGAATGTCCAAACAGAAAACAACGCTCATCTAATTTTGGAAATGTGGTTCAAAATGATGATTATGATAATGAGGCAGATATATCGTTTGTTTTATCCAACAAGTGCACAAATGCGTGGATTCTTGACTTTAGTGGTTCTTACCACACATATTGATGTGAGGATTCATAAGATCAGAGAATTACTTGCATCTGGACAAATATTACTTGAAAACATTCATACTTTAGAGAATAAAATTGATATGTTAACTAAGCCAATCATTTGTGACAAGTTCAGGCATTACTTCGACATGTTACATGTTTCAAAGTGTTAACAAGGAGGTCAACCTCCCTAGTTTTTATGATGAATCATCATGTAGGAAGTATTCATAGGGGTTTGATATTCACCAAGGAGGAGATTGTTGAGTATGACTCATATTGTGGAGATTATTATGAGCATTATTGAGATAATTATGGATAGAGATAATTGTTTGTTGAAGATAACTGGGAATTGGGGTTTAGGTAAATTGGACCCTAGTATTATGTATGTATATTAGGTAAATTGGACCCTAGATTTTTCATATTCATAAATTAGAGTGTTTGAAGTTTGTGGAGTTTGAGATAACGCTTCTTTAAGTTTTAAACATTGTTTATTTGTGGAATCTCTTTCTAATGTCAAAATTCGATTTTCATCTTTTAGATCTGAAACTATTATCTCAAGTTTACCACATTCTTCAATGGTTTCTTCAAGAACCTCTTTTACAGCTTTAAATTTTTGTTTAAGTTTCTGATATGAGTTTAGAGTTTCAGAAAGGCATGATTCGAGGTCAGAGCGAGAAAGATCAGAAAATACCTCTTCGGATTCAGATTCTCCATCTGATGTATTCTTGGAGGTGGTAGCCATGAGTGCAACATTTGCCTGTTCATCAAATTCTGATTCTGAGGAATCAGATCCACTGTCATCCCAGGTGGCCATCAGTCCCTTTTTGGTTCTGAAGGAACTTTTCTTGAAATTTTCTCTTCTAGAGATTTCTTTCTTCAACTTGGGACATTCGTTTCTGTAATGACATGTTTCCTTACATTCATAACATGTTATATCTTTGTTAGATTTACCTCTGGAAGTTGATTCTGATCGACCTCCATTGGGTCTTGGTCTTCTGAAGTTATTATTCCTTTTTCTCTAGAGTTTTTTTACTCTTCTGGTTAAAAGGGATAATTCTTCTTCGTCGTCAGAGTCTTCCTTTTCAGAGTCATCAATGTCTTCTTCTTCAGCATGTAAGACTTTCTTTCTATCTGGTTTACGTCTTTCGGATCTGGACTTTAATGCTACAGACTTGATCTTCTTTTGAGGTTCATCTTCCTCCAGTTCTATCTCGTGGCTTCTGAGTGAAATGACGAGTTCCTCAAGACTGATATTGTTCAGATCTTTCGATAGCTTTAAAGTTGTGGCCATAGGTCTCCATTTCTTTGGCAAGCTTCTAACAATCTTTTTGACGTGATCCATAGTTGTATATCCTTTATCTAGCACTTTGAGTCCTGCAATTAAAGTTTGAAATCTAGAAAACATTACCTCTACAGCTTCATCGTCCTCCATTTTGAAGGCTTCATATTTCTATATTAGAGCCAGAGCCTTTGTTTCTTTGACTTGAGAATTTCCTTTGTGAGTCATCCTCAGGGAGTTAAGTATTTCTTTAGTTGTTTCCCTGTTGGTGATCTTTTCATATTCATTGTAGGAAATGGCATTGAGTAGTATCGTTCTGGCTTTGTGATGGTTCTTGAATTCATGCTTCTGATCATCTGACATTTTGCTTCTGGGAATAGCAACTCCAGCGTCTGTCACAGGTGGTGTGTAGCCAATTGTGACAATATCCCAGAGATTAGCGCCGTAGCCCAGAAAGAAACTTTCAATTCTGTCTTTCCAATAATCAAATTTCTCTCCATCAAAGATTGGAGGTTTAGTGTTGTAACTATCTCTTTCATTTGTGTTGGCCATAGTTTTTCTCACGCTGGATCTCTCTACACTGTTAAGTGTTTGATTAGAAAATCAATAATAGAGCCGAAGCTCTGATACCAACTGAAGGTTGAGAAAAACAAAAAAGGGGGGTTTGAATTGTTTTGGAAATAAAAGCTTTTTCAGAATTCAAAACACACAGAATTTTATACTGGTTCGCTTGAAATTCGAAGTTACTCCAGTCCACCCGGCCAAGGTGATTTCGCCTTCAAAAAGGACTTAATCCACTAATATTGAAAGATTACACAACCAATCATCTAAGAGAATAATCTCTTAGCCCTCTCAAGTATTCAGACTGCGCAGAGTCACTTGAGGAAATAGTTTAAACAAAGGTAAATTGTAATGTAAAGTGCTTCTAACAGCAAGCAAGTATTACAGAAAATATGAGAGCAAAAGCTTTTCACGTAAGAGCAGCAGCTCGTGAAAATAAGATAGAGAGTGAATGATATTTCTGTGTGTCTTAGGTGTGTCTCTCTAGAGAAGAAATTCGTCCTTTATATAGTAGTTGTGAAGGACCGTTGGAGTGATGACAGAATCTTGGTCATTGAAGAATAATTAATGTCATTACTTCTATTGTTTCTTTCTAAAACCATTTTGTCTAACTCTTTAATCCTTTCTTAAAATACTTTCTTTCCATAATGAGATTCTTTTCGGTTACGCGTTCTGGACTTGTGAATCTGCATCAGAGTCTTGATGTACCAAAGTTAGTCTTCAGAGGATGATTAAGTCTGATTTCATCAGAGCTTCTCAGTGCTCTAGACTTCTTAAGTATCAGAGTCTAAATCCAGTAGTCTTGTTGGAGCTTCTGACTTCTTGCTGTATCTCTTTGATCAGAATCAGAACCTTCTGGACGTATTGCTTTCTGAGTGACGTCTGATCATCTAATACTTTATATCTGACATAAGTTTGTATCCGATGTATGGTCAAAATCCTGCGTAAATGATCAGAGTCCTGCACACTAAGAAAAAATCTCGTTAGGCTGCCATTTTGGGTTTCATCCTTTGTTATCATCAAAATCTTAGAAATATATTATAGAACCAACTTTGTTCTTACAATATATATATATATATATTATATATATATATATATATATATATATATATATATATAATTATATATATATATATATAATATATATATATACCTTGTAACATTGGAATTCTAATTCAAAGGACAGAAATAAGGGAGAACTGTAATTTCTCTATAGTCACAGAGGTAGACATCATTAACCGAACTGCGTTAGCAAAGATCAATCATGTACAATGTGTTATGCTTTCATTTATATTTAATATTCTATACTGGTTGATGTTCTAACATTTTGTATACTTTTGTTAGTTTATAGTGATTACATTAGTGATACTAATTATAATGTTGAATATGTTAATTATGTTGATGGTATTGAATTAGTTTCATAAGATTTTATATGTATTTGTTTGTTTTACTCAACTATGATTTTTAATCAAGAGGGTTTGACTTTACATGAGCTCCATCAATATCAATATGAAATAAAATTGTCTAAAATATGAGTTGAAATTGTCAAACATAAAACAACTATTAATATCTTTGTTAATACATATTTAATTTTTATTGAAATTTTAAATATTTTTTTGGATTTTTAATTTAAGATATTTTTGTTTCACAGAAAAACATGTTAACTCCCTAGCTTGCCATTAAATAGGAAGAGTGGGGTTTTGGGTCACTTACTAATCTAGACGTGCCTAAATAGTCTCACATTGTTTGGGAATCGAGGCTAAGGATAGTTTATACACAACATCCATACACCTCAACTTAATGAGGTGCCTTTTCTAAAGGAAAATTTTGTGAGAGTTCCCACACCCAAAGTGAATCATACCTCGTAGACACAGTGATGCAATGAGATAACGCCCATACACCTCAACTCAATGAGATGCCTTTTCTAAAGGACAAAACCATGAGGTTTTTCAAACCCAAAGCAGACAAATACTTCGTAGGCACAGTGGCACATACTTCAAGTCGACCAAAACCGTTACCTAAGTTGACTCGAGTGGTATTTTGGGAAACTGTTCCAGATTGGCCAAAATATTCCTACATTATTTGGGAATCGAGACTAATGGTAATTTATATAAAACACTCATACATCTTAATCCAAAAAGATAAAAATTGTTTAATTACTATTAGTTTGTTAAGTCGGTAGTTTAACTATCAAGTCATCTATAAATACAGGTTGGAATGTAAACTTCAATTGTCAATTAATACATATTGTACTGGATAAAAGTACAATGAACGTGACAACCCCTATTGGGTAAGGGATCTTAGATGCTTCAGGGTTTGTTTAGTATTAGAGCTAGTGCACACGATGCGGTGAGAAACTCTTTATATATGGTTTCTCTCGATGTTGAATATTAGATCTCAATACCATGCTACTATTGTATTTATAGCTCCCCAAGGGTCTTGAATCGAATGAGCCAAGTCTCCTTAGAATATAGCAACAATCAAGGGAGTGGATGATTGATACCTAGACATTTATGAGATGTAGAGCCTCATTACTTCCTAGGTAGTGATTATTGACCCAGTACACACTCCACCCACGGTCGGACGCTATGGATGAAGAAATGGGAAGTCAGGGCAAAAAATTCAGGCAAGGGGAAATCGAACCAGACAAAGGGAGCTTGAACTAATACAGGAACGACTTGGAGATGATAAACTTTGCACCTCTTACCCTCACCCCAAGGTCTTCCTCAAATATTCCATTATAGATTCATTCCACCAATATATAAGTGAATGTTATAATGGTGAAGTAAAGTTATTAGTCTCTCATGGTGAACTACTGAAACATGTGCTTTAATAGTTTAAACAAGTTTTTTTTAAATAATTTATACAATTATCCAATAAACTATTTAATAAGTTTTGTTTTTTCTATAGATCATATAAAATTTCAATAAATTGTTAAATTACTTATTAGCCAAATAAGTATTTTAAATATTGTTCTGGACTAGCCAAAGACCCAATGAACCAAGGCACAATCCATCTCAAATCCAATTTACTCGACCCAAGGTATAAAACTGTTCACATGACAAGAGAAAGGTATAATATATTGTAAGAACAAAACCTGTTCTACAACAGATTCCAAGATTTTGATGATAACAAAGGATGAAACCAAAAATGGCACTCTAACGAAAAGTTTCTAAGTGTGCAGGACTCTAAACAAAAAGAAAGGAATCTGATTGCGTCATCAGATACAGAATCATATCAGATACAAATTACCAGAAGATCAGAAGCATCTGAAGTAGAAACACGCTCAAGAAGTTCTAACTCTGAGCAAAACCGCAGAATATCAGAAGCATCTGAAGAAGGAGTGCACTCTAGAAGTTCTGATTCTGAACAACGGTGTATCATTCCAGAAGCTCTCAGCGTCATCTGAAGACATCATCAGAACTCTTAAAGATTCCCAGAGCCACGCAGACTCTGATATTGGACTTCCTTATAGAAAGAGTAACGGCAACTTCAATCTCAAATGGAAAGAAACTATTATTGGAAAGAAGTTATTCAGGGAGACAAAGTTGTTTTGGCAAGAAACAACAGAAGTTATGGCATTAATTCCTATTCAAGACAAATCATCTGCCATCAATTTCAACGGTCCTTTCATCTCTATATAAAGGACAGCAAACAGCATTGAGAGACACACAAACGCACATAAACTCTCTCTTCTCTCTATCAATCTTTCACGAAGCTTTTGCTTAGAACGTGAAACATTCTTTTGATCTTACTGTTGTAATATTTGCTTATCCTAGAAGCACTCTAGATTACATTGTCTTTTTATCTATTGTTTTATTTCCTCAAGTGACTCTACGCAGTCTGTATACTTGAGAGGACTAAGAGATCTTTCTCTTAGACGTTGGTTGTAAACTATCTTTCAAGATTAGTGGATTAAGTCCTTGTTGAAGGCGAAATCACCTTGGCCGGGTGGACTGGAGTAGCTTTGTGTTATAAGTGAACCAGTATAAATTCCTTGTGTGGTTTTTATTTGAAAAAGCGCTTATTTTCCAAAACAATTCAAACCCCCCTTTCTTGTTTTTCTCACCTTCAATTGGTATCAGAGCTTCGGCTCTGTTATTGATTTTCTAATCAAACACTTAACAGTGTAGAGAGATCCATAACGAGAAAAACCATGGCCCACACAAATGAAAGAGACAGTTACAATGCTAAGCCTCCTGTCTTTGATGGAGAAAAATTCGACTACTGGAAAGATAGAATTGAGAGCTTCTTTCTAGGCTATGATGCTGATCTCTGGGACATTGTCACAGATGGATACAAACCTCCTGTCACAGAGGATGGAGTTGAAGTTCCCAGGAGTAAGATGTCAGATGATCAGAAGCGAGTTTTCAAAAATCATCACAAGGCCAGAACAATACTTCTCAATGCTATATCTTACAACGAGTATGAAAAGATCACCAACAGAGAAACAGCCAAAGACATACTTGACTCTCTGAGGATGACTCATGAAGGAAACTCTCAGGTCAAAGAGACAAAGGCTCTGGCGCTTATCCAGAAATATGAAGCCTTCAAAATGGAGGATGACGAAGCCATAGAGGTAATGTTCTCTAGATTCCAAACTCTTATTGCAGGTCTCAAAGTTCTAGACAAAGGGTACACGACTGCAGACCACGTCAAAAAGATAGTCAGAAGCTTGCCAAAGAAGTGGAGACCCATGGTCACTGCTCTGAAGTTGTCTAAGGATCTGAACAATATCAGTCTTGAAGAGCTTGTTAGTTCTCTCAGAAGCCATGAGATAGAACTAGAGGAAGACGAACCTCAGAAGAAGAACAAGTCTGTAGCATTAAAGTCCAGATCTGAAAGACGCAAATCTGACAGAACCAGAGCATTCCAAGCCGAGACAGAAGATGCAGATGACTCTGAACAAGAAGATTCTGATGAGGAAGAAGAAATGTCCCTTCTGACCAGAAGAGTTAAACAACTCTGGAAAAAGAGGAACAACAACTTCAGAAGACCAAGACCCAGAGGGGATCGATCAGAATCAACCTCAAAAGGTAAAACTAACAAAGATATTACTTGCTATGAATGTAAAGAAACAGGTCACTACAGGAATGAATGCCCCAAGCTAAAGAAAGACAGTTCCAGAAAAGAAAGTTTCAAGAAAAATACCTTCAGAACAAAGAAAGGATTAATGGCTACCTGGGATGATAGCGAATCTGACTCATCAGAATCTGACTCTGATGAACAGGCCAATGTGGCATTCATGGTTACCACATCTAGGAACAGTTCAGATGAAGAATCTGAAGAGGTATTTTCTGAACTCTCTCGATCTGATCTAGAATCATGCTTGTCAGAAACTCTTAGCTCATATCAGAAATTAAAACAAAAGTTTAAAGCAATAAAAGGATGTCTTGAAGCTAAATTTGAAGAATGTGGCAAACTTGAGATGACAATTCTAAAACGAGAAGATGAAATCAGATCTTTAACATTACAAAGAGATGGAGCAATTAAACATCGTTTAGAACTGGAAGAAGCGTTATCTCAAGCTCCACAGACTTCAAATACGATAATTTATAAATACGAAGAAGCCTTTCAAGAATTTCTGAAAAATGGGATAGGAAGGAGTGTTATGGCATCCATGATTTATGGAGTCAGTCAAAACAATAAAAAGGGAATTGGGTATGATCCTAAGGAAGATAAAACTTCTACTAGTGACCAACACAAATCTCCTTTTTCATATCACTACACACACACACAAGAACAAAAATTTGAAAATGCTAGAAAACCCAAGGTTATAAGAAACTCTGGGAAAACTAATCAGAAAGGACCCAAGAGACTCTGGGTACCAAAAGATAAGATTGTTTATGTTGCAGATATTCTATGCAGCAAAGTTCAAACACCAGTCATGGTACCTGGAATCTGGATGCTCGCGACACATGACGGGAAGAAAGTCTATGTTCCAAAGCCTGGAACTTAAAGACGCTGGATTCGTAGGCTTCGGAGGAGATCAGAAAGGAAGGATCAGAGGCTCCGGAACTATTGGTAATGGTACTCTTCCCTCTATATCTGATGTCCTTTATGTAGAAGGATTAATGCATAATTTGTTATCCATAAGTCAATTAAGTGATAACGGTTATGATGTAATCTTTAATCAAAAAACATGTAAAGCCATAAATCAAAACAATGGTTATGTCCTATTCACAGGCAAGAGGAAAAACAATATTTATAAAATTAATCTTTCTGATTTAAAAGAACAAAATGTAAAATGTCTGATGTTTGTTCACGAAGAGCAATGGGTATGGCATATACGCTTGGGCCACATTAGCATGAGAAAACTATCTCAGCTAAATAAACTCGAGTTAGTCAGAGGTCTACCTAAACTGAAGTTCTCTTCAGATGCTCTATGTGAAGCATGTCAGAAAGGAAAATTTTCAAAAACATCTTTCAAAAAGAAAACTATTGTTACTACCTCTAAGCCTCTGGAACTTCTTCACATTGATTTATTTGGTCCTGTGAAAATAGCATCAGTCAATGGAAAGAAGTACGGACTAGTTATTGTTGATGATTTCAGTCGCTGGACATGGGTGAAATTCCTCAAACACAAGAGTGAGTCTCACTCTGTATTCACTAGTTTCTGTTCCAAAGTGCAAAAAGAATTTGACTCTAAAATCATCAGAGTCAGAAGTGATCATGGTGGGGAATTCGAAAATAAATCCTTTGAGGAATTATTTGACTCTAATGGAATATCCCATGATTTCTCCTGCCCTAGAACTCCACAACAAAATGGAGTTGTAGAGAGGAAGAATAGGACTCTCCAAGAGATGGCCAGAACTATGATCAACGAAACTAATGTGGCTAAGCACTTTTGGGCCGAAGCTGTCAATACAGCGTGTTACATTCAGAATAGAATCTCTATAAGACCTATTCTGGAAAAGACTCCCTATGAACTGTGTAAAGGAAGGAAACCAAACATTTCATATTTCCATCCATTTGGATGCTCTTGCTTTATTTTAAACACTAAAGAACATCTGAACAAGTTTGATTCCAAAGCACAGAAAGGTATTATGTTAGGATACTCAGAACGCTCTAAAGGCTACAGAGTATACAACACAGAAACCAAAATTGTGGAAGAATCAATTCATGTCAGATTTGACGATAAGCTTGACCCTGAAAAGTCAAAGCTAGTTGAAAATTTTGCAGATTTAGAAATCACTCTTGCAGGATCTGATAAAGCTCCAGAAGCAACTGCCACTCAGAACTCTGAGGAAATTCATTCTCCAGTAATCCCAAAGAAAGCTAAAAGTCGCATCAACGTATCTGAAGATTTGATTCTGGGTAACAAGGACGAACCTGTCAGAACCAGATCTACCTTCAGGACCTCTGAAGATACTCCTCTGGGACTAGTGTCTCTGATCGAGCCTACGTCCTGTGATGAAGCACTTCAAGATAACGACTGGGTTTCAGCCATGCAAGAAGAACTAGATCAATTCACAAAGAATGATGTCTGGGATCTTGTTCCCAAGCCCAGAGGCACTCACGTCATTGGAACCAGATGGGTATTCAGAAACAAGCTGAATGAGAAAGGAAAAGTCGTCAGAAACAAAGCTCGACTGGTAGCTCAAGGTTACAGTCAACAAGAAGGTATTGACTACAATGAAACCTTTGCTCCAGTCGCAAGGTTAGAATCTATTCGTCTTCTTGTATCTTTTACCATTAATCATTCTATTAAACTATATCAAATGGATGTCAAGAGCGCATTCCTTAATGGTTATATATCAGAAGAAGTGTATGTCAACCAACCTCCAGGTTTTGAAAATCCAAATTTCCCAGAACATGTTTTTAAACTTAAAAAATCTTTATATGGACTTAAACAAGCTCCCAGAGCTTGGTATGAACGGTTAAGTAATTTTCTTCTGGAACACAATTTTATTAGAGGGAAAGTTGACTCCACCCTCTTCTGTAAGAACCTTAACAATGATCTCATGATATGCCAGATATACGTTGATGATATTATTTTTGGTTCTGCTAACGCCTCTGTTTGTCAAGAATTTTCTGAGTTAATGCAGGCAAAATTTGAAATGAGCTTAATGCAAGAACTAAAGTTCTTTCTAGGAATTCAAATTAATCAAACTCCAGAAGTCACGTACGTGCATCAAAGCAAATACATAAAAGATGTTCTGAAGAAATTTGACATGGCTGAATGCAATCCTGCAAAGACTCCCATGCATCCAACATGCATTCTTGAAAAGGAAGAAGTCAGTAAAAAGGTTTGTCAGAAGCTCTATCGTGGTATGATAAGCTTCCTTCTCTATCTGACTGCTACTCGACCTGATATTCTCTTTAGTGTCTGTCTCTGTGCCAGATTCCAATCAGATCCTAGAGAAACTCACTTAACAGCAGTTAAGAGAATTTTCAAATATCTGAAAGGAACTCCTAACCTAGGCCTGATGTATGAGAAAACATCAGAGTATAGACTTTCGGGTTACTATGATGCAGATTATGCAGGAGATAGATTGGAACGAAAAAGCACCTCTGGAAATTGTCAGCTCCTAGGAAATAATCTGATATCCTGGGCCAGCAAAAGACAGTCAACCATCGCTCTATCAACTGCAGAAGCAGAATACATCTCAGCATCACTGTGCACTACTCAGATGCTCTGGATGAAGAATCAGTTAGGAGATCTGCAAATCTTCGAGAGTAACATTCCTATCTTTTGTGATAATACTGCTGCCATTTGCCTAAGTAAGAATCCCATTTTACACTCCAGAGCTAAGCACATTGAAATAAAACATCATTTTATCAGAGACTATGTTCAGAAAGGGATAGTAACATTGAAGTTCATTGATACAGATCATCAATGGGCAGATATCTTTACTAAGCCTTTAGCTGAAGATAGATTTCTTTTTATCCTAGAAAATCTGAACATTCAAAATTGCCCTGAATAAATTGTGCCTCTGAAGATGTAAAATGAGACTCTGATATAAACAAATGGGGTTCTGCCTCTGACTCTGATACTTCTACCACGTTAAGAAGATATTTGAGTTAGAAATCTCCAGGAACCAATCCCTTGTATTCCTGAAGATCAGATACATCAAACCACGTGGAGCACGTAGCGTCTAACCTTGGAACTTCTAGACAGCTATCCAGAAGAAATTCAAAGGGCATACGTTTGAGATCTCCTCGAGCAGTGTGCATAATGTTGGGATTAGACATTCATTAATGAGCCATAATCATTTCTCCCTCTAAGCGTGCTTACTTGATTTTTGTGCTAACGCTGATTTGTGTGTCGTTTTGCATGCGTATTGTTTAGGGTATTTAAACACTCCTCTCACACTTCACACACTCTTCACTCTCACTCACTTTCTCAAACCAGTTCTCTGAAGCATTTCTGCAAGCAGTTCATCTTCATCTCGTTCTTCATCAATAATGGATGCTCAACAACAATCAGTTTTCAACTATTCTCAACAAATGGAATCCAGCAACACAACCCAAAGCACAAGCATTCCCACTCCAACAGTTACAGGCGTAACTATTACACCAGTTTACAAGGAGCCTCATATACTTGATCGTGAAGCTCATATCAACCTTGCAACTCCTTTTGAGAAACTGGATGTTTTGTGTGAATCACTGGTAGATTTCAACAACATGAAGAGGAATGGAGTAGACCTAACTGAAGAACTCCGTCAACAAGGTTGGGAAAACTACTTTCAACGGCTCTATGGCCCTGTTTACCCAAACCTCATCAAAGAATTCTGGAGATTTGCTGACGCTGACGACAACTTCATAGTTTCCTTTGTATTGGGGGTCAAAATAGTGATTACTGAAAAATCAATTGCCTCATTGCTGAACATGGAGAAGGCTGGAGGAAGAAGGATTTACAACATCAATCCTAGGGCAAGGTACATTGCTCAGGAAATCAACCCCACCATCTTCAAACTCAACACAGAAGGCAATCCATCAAAGAACAAAGAACTTCATCAGAACCTCCGAGTATGGCACAAGATCATTCTGGGTACCGTTCATCATCGCCCAGCATCAAATTCATCAGACTACATCAATACAGATCAGAAATGTATTATGTATTGCATTCACAAGGGTTTGAAGCTATGCCTCCCAGCACTACTCTTCAAATATCTCAGAGACTCCGTACGGGAGACCAGAAACAACATGAAACCCAGAACCTACATCCCTCTGGGGAGACTTCTCTCTGACGTATTAATAGAAAATGGGCTCGTAGACCATCTGGAGAAGAACAAACTCATGGAAGATTTGGCAATAGATACTGGAAGGCCTCTGAACTCCAGAAATCTGAAGAGCATGGGAATTCTGAAGAAGATTCTAGTCAAACCCACGCTGGACACCTATTGGGACGCTTTAAAAGATCAGAGGAAGATGCCACATGGTCTCGCAAGGTTCTACAAGAATGAACCCAGAGAGGCAATCCTCCACTATCTCCAACGTCTGAAGGATGAAGGAGTAGACATCTCAGACTTCAGACTAGACGATATGCTAGATTCAGAATCAGACTTCGTTAAGTTCAAAAGAGGTCCATCTGAAAAGAAAGCTTCAAGAGCAAAGAAAGCAAGGCTAGGAGAATCTTCTGAATCAAGACCTCCAGCGCCTCTGCAAGAATCCTCTGGTAAGTCTGCCCCTACTATTCCCTCTGAACCATTTTTGGCTTCCTCTACTCCTCTACCATCACCAATCTTCACCCCATCTGAAACCCCTCCTTCTACAACCAGAACCTCACAACCTTTACCAAAATTCAATCTTGCCCATACCTCTTTACCACCTTCAGAAGCCGAAGAATTAAATCAAACCACTTCCTCATCCACAGCCCCAGAATCACCTCCCTACTTCACCATTTCCTCAGATACAGAACACTCTGACCCAACTTCTCCAACCCTAGCCCAACTTCAGGCTCAAAACTTTGCCTCTCAACAACCAACCCAACCTCCACCTGAAGCAACTTCACCACAACCAACCATCACTCTTTCTGTAGTTCAACCCTTTGACCTTCATACCTCTAACACTATCCCTCCAAACCCTTCCGCTGAACCTGAACCTGAATCTGAATCTGAATCTGAATCTGAACCTGAATCTGAACCTGAACCTGAACCTGAACCTCAAACACTAAACCTAAGCCCTCCAACCTCTCCACCTCAAACATCTGATCCTGAACATTCCTTGCTTACCCTAGAGGAAGCCATTATGCTGTTCGCAGAGGCTTCAGTACAAAAGGTCAAGTCTCTGACCATAAACTCTGGCATCAGTGATGATCCTGACTCTGTATGGACACACTGGAACAGAGTCATTGGCTGGATGACTTCTGAGGCTTTCAAACTGAAGCACATCTTTGAGCAAGTCAGAAACGACTTCATCAGAGATGCTGAGGCAAGACTACAGGAGAGACTTGCCAGAGAAGCTGAAGAAGAAGCCAGAACGCAAGAAGAAGAAAGAGCTCGACAAGCAGAAATCCTAAGGGTCAAGGAAGCTGAAGCCAAAGCACTTGCTGCTGCTGAAGCTGAAGCACTAGCTGCCGCTGAAGCTGAAGCACAAGCTGCTGCTGAAGCACAGAATGCCTTGACTCAGGGGGAGTCCTCTTCTGTCATTCCTATGGTTCTCAAGACACTTGAAGAACTTCAGAAAGACCAGAAGGAACTCAGAGCCAGAATGGATAAACAGGACACCGTCAACGATAATATTCAGAACATGCTGGCTCAACTACTTCAGAGAACGCCTCCTCCTCCCAACCCTTAGGCACTTAGGATCTTTTGTTTGTTGCCTTGTTTTCCTTGTTTCTGATGTTTGTTTCTCTCGTCCTTATCTCTGTTGTCTTTTATCTGGATATATAAAATGTTGTTTCCTGATTATTTTTGTTTAAGTCTTTTTGATTCTGACAAAAAGGGGGAGAAATCAAATATAGCTCTGATGAAAAATTGCCTAATTCCTTAAGCACTCTGCAACATACTTTTCTTAAAAATAAATTTCTAACATTGGACTTAAGAAATTGCAGAAGGTATCGAAACTTCATTGCTTGGAAGCTCTGGTAAGAACTTCTGAACTCCCTAGCCCATCTCAGAGGGAGCTCACTTCTATCTGATCTGATTCTTTTAATGTTTCATCTGCTAATTGAGTTTGTTTTGTCATCATCAAAAAGGGGGAGATTGTAAGAACAAAAACTGTTCTACAACAGATTCCAAGATTTTGATGATAACAAAGGATGAAACCAAAAATGACACTCTAACGAAAAGTTTCTAAGTGTGCAGGACTCTAAGCAAAAAGAAAGGAATCTGATTGCGTCATCAGATACAGAATCATATCAGATACAAATTACCAGAAGATCAGAAGCATCTGAAGTAGAAACACGCTCAAGAAGTTCTAACTCTGAGCAAAACCGCAGAATATCAGAAGCATCTGAAGAAGGAGTGCACTCTAGAAGTTCTGATTCTGAACAACGGTGTATCATTCCAGGAGCTCTCAGCGTCATCTGAAGACATCATCAGAACTCTTAAAGATTCCCAGAGCCACGCAGACTCTGATATTGGACTTCCTTATAGAAAGAGTAATGGCAACTTCAATCTCAAATGGAAAGAAACTATTATTGGAAAGAAGTTATTCAGGGAGACAAAGTTGTTTTGGCAAGAAACAACAGAAGTTATGGCATTAATTCCTATTCAAGACAAATCATCTTCCATCAATTTCAACGGTCCTTTCATCTCTATATAAAGGACAGCAAACAGCATTGAGAGACACACAAACGCACATAAACTCTTTCTTCTCTCTATCAATCTTTCACGAAGCTTTTGCTTAGAACGTGAAACATTCTTTTGATCTTACTGTTGTAATATTTGCTTATCCTAGAAGCACTCTAGATTACATTGTCTTTTTATCTATTGTTTTATTTCCTCAAGTGACTCTGCGCAGTCTGTATACTTGAGAGGACTTAGAGATCTTTCTCTTAGACGTTGGTTGTAAACTATCTTTCAAGATTAGTGGATTAAGTCCTTGTTGAAGGCGAAATCACCTTGGCCGGGTGGACTGGAGTAGCTTTGTGTTATAAGCGAACCAGTATAAATTCCTTGTGTGGTTTTTATTTGAAAAAGCGCTTATTTTCCAAAACAATTCAAACCCCCCTTTCTTGTTTTTCTCACCTTCATATATGATCTTCACTTTCATTATAATCATCTTGAACCTTGACCTGACTTGGGCGTTGGAGTGCTAACCATGCAGGTCCATCCTGCACCACCGTAAAGGAGACAGAAGCCACAGTTGAAGATCATCAGTTATCTAATTGTCTTCATTTATGGTTCCTTCACATAGCTAGATCATCCATTTATGGTTTGCGGATGGAACAACGGTACCGTATGTGGGAATCGACTTCTATGTTCGTTTCACGAACACCGTCGAGAAAACTCAAAATTTTCAGATCTAGATTCTTGTGGTTCAGATTCAGATCTTCAATTTACAGTTCGTAAAATCCTTAGGATACTGAATCAAGAGAGAATAAACTTATGATTTATATGTTTTCTGCTAATTTGCCTTTTTTCCATCTTTATCGTTTGCAACTTCCTCATATCTCATAATCAAAAAACGTTCAGGAACGAAGAAGGAGATTTGTCAACCACCACTTCTGCCTTACTTCTTCACCGTCAAGGTTTATGATTTCCTTGAGAACTTTGTAGAACATTAAAAGGGAAGAGTCTAATATACAGATCTATGGTTGCATCGTGGTCCAAGGATAATTTCCATGAAGTTTGGACCGAAGACTTACAATCCATCATCTGACCCTGCTACGCACATACTCCCTACCGATGTCGAGATACTTATAGGGGCAAAAATATAAGGATACCATAATTTCATAGTTGATGGAACTCGGATGTCGCAAATCATAGTTAACGTCAGGCACCAACCCAATATCGAGGAACATCTTGTGGATACTACTAGATTTCCAATTGATGCAACTAGGTCTCCTCAGGCTGGATCAAAGAGCAGGGGTCTGTCGAGCATATCTAAGAAAGGTACCCCAGACTTCATTTTTAAGGAGAATGATCGATAGAAATATCCGGACACCTCTCAAAGTCCATGTTCTAAAGGGAATGCTTGAAGGTCCTATTAAGGGACAATGTCCACGTCCGACCATGATTCTGGGTCCCAAAAAAACTGACCATCAGGCCAGATTTTCCATAAGAGATCCATAGATATACTTGAGGTAGATACCCACCCTTGGGTTGGAAAAGAATCGGCGGACTGTCAATCTGGTGATAAAAATCACATCGTCAAAGCATTAGGCAGAGCAATTCGAAGGGCATAAGATTTAGCGGTTGACCTCAAGTTTCCTTCCCGAAGAAATCGATCATCCAACACACATCGACATGAAAATGAAAGACAAGGCGAGACACCGCATACACCATTCAAAAAAAAAGAAGCTTCAAAGAGATAAGTGTGTCCATTCCAGAGCCTTGTTAAAAAGAATTGCCAAAGACTTTGGACGCCTTCCGAACTCGCTGAGGTCTCCGTCGAATGTTATCTACCTTGTTTACTCTTTATTTATTTGTAACAAATTCAATTATTTATTAACATGAAAATGTGTGTGTGTGTGTGTGTGTGTGTGTGTGTGTGTGTGTGTGTGTGTGTGTGTGTGTATTGTCATACCCCAAAATTTACCCTCCCTTTTTCCTTTTTGCATAATTCATTTGCATATATTAAATCATATTATCCATGACCATTGCATTTGGTCATTGCATCACAAGCATGACCATATTTTGGTTTGTATCTTAACATTAGGGTTTCATCTTGATTTTTCTTGTAAACTAGCCCTAAATTCAATAAGAGATGAAACTTGTTTGTTACTTTGCTCATGTAGGTGATCATGCTCCAAATCAAGGCAAGACAAAGGTCTTTTGGTCAAGGGAAATGCATGTTTGCTCCATGTGATTCAAAGGTGGTTCATGTGTTTATTTCCATGCGCCATCACTCAATCCTCAAGATTTTATCAAGATTACTCAAGCCCTAATCAAGTTTCATCAATGGTTTCTCATTCTATCATCATTGTGGCTTGGGATGCAAGAAAATATCAAGTTTGCACAAAGGGGCACAAGTGTGGTTGACCTAATTTGCAAGTATGGCATGCCTTTGGTCCAAACTCCATAAGGTCTTCATATTTTCTCCAATTTCCAAGATTATTGGATCTAAATGTGCCTTTTAAGCCCTTCTACAACATTTCTACAAGGGTTAAACACCAATTCAGTCATTAAGAACCTCATTTGTGCAAAGGACCAAGTTGCCAAAATATGCTAAAACCTTGCCATGACCATCACTTTCCACCCTTGCCATTTTTAACTCAAATATTATTTTTATCTCATTCCTTTTGCATCTTGTTAAGCTTAGGTAAAAGATCATTTGGCCGAAATTTGGCTTAAAATGCACAAGGGAATCAAAATTTATGGTGTCATCAACATGGGACCTCAAAATGACCAAACATGCCCCATGCTGCTAGACCAAATGCCCAACCTATACTTTAGGTCACGACCCCAATTTCCCACCTTTGTAACTTTCTCCTCAAAACTCTTTTCAAGTTGATTCTTTTTGAATTTTATTCATGGCCATAAAGAGATCATTTGGCTCAAAGAAAATTGTAAAATGCACGAGTGGATTGGAATTGGCTCAAGTATGAATATGGTGACTTGAACTTTGTTTTGCATTGTGACCTATAATGTGGAAACATGTGAAAATCAACTTGGGACCACATCTCACACGCGTAAACTTGTTCCTCATGACCAAACACATCTCACCACAACACAAAACGACTTAGAGAATGCCAAAATCACAAGTTTCGAGCCATTTTTTCACACGGTTTGGATCTCAAAATTTCTGATTTGATTCACACGTTTGGGATCCAATTTAACACAAACATTAACCTCACTCTCTTCCCTATAAATAGAGAAACATTTTGCCTCATTTTCCAAGATTCAAGAGCCAATAAATCCCTGCCTCACTGAAACTCGAAAGCATCCAAAAAAACAGTTAATGGTTCCATTAATTCAAGCCTTTACCTTCGAGTTTATTTTCCCATAAAGCTTCACCGGCGTCCTCTGAACCTTCTCCAACTGGAACCAAGCTTCGAGACTTCCTGAGCTGCTCTGACCTTTTTCATCATCTTCAACCTTCAACCTCAATTGTGACAAGGTAGTTACGAGTAAAATTACACTTCAAATAAGTTAACATCCTCTTAGTCTTGATATTCTGGTGCTAACCCCTCACTCACCTTCAATTTATTTATCGTATTAGCCATTTAATTTAACTTTGAAGTTTTAGGTTCTTCACGTGTTTGAGCAAATTCTCTTTGCTCAGAGCAAATCAATTGCTCGGATGCAGAGAGACATGAATGATGAATGAAGTAGAAGCTTGCATGTTTGGTATTTGAGCTTAAAACTTCAAGTTCATGAACTTGCAAAATCAAAAATTTGGAGGTTGAGGACGAAGTGCTTCGTGCGCTTCAGAGGGAAATTCAAATTCCCTAGCCAATCAGAACATGCCACTTTCACTAGCCGTTACATTTAAATTTCTTTTTTCTATTTTTATTTCATTTATTTTTTTTGTTCCAAAATTCATTTCAATTATCTCCCTTATTATTTTTTATTCCAACTTTTTTTCATAATTTCATAAAACTATTTTCTATCACATATAAGTTTTGCATTATTTTTAAAAATCATTTTGCATTTAATTCATATTTTCTTTTATTTTCCATTTAGTTTTCATTTGTCATTTTATTTTTAATCATTTTCAAACATTTTTCACCCCAACTTTTGAGATCTTAATACTTAGAGTATTTATGACTTTATCAAATTTTTGGGGACATTTGTTTGGTGTTTTGATACCTCTTTGGAGTTTTCCCTTTTATTTTCCCTTTTTAATCATTTCTAATTCATTTTTAATCAATTTTATTCATTTTTATAATTCACTTGATATTTTGACCTAAGTTGACTGCTTGGTTGATGAGGTCTTCCACATTTCAAATTATTGATAGATGGGCTTGAGGTTGATTCAAACTTCTTTGATTCAAACATGTTGATAGATGATCATGAATCATCTTCAGAACTTTGCATCAATGATAAGTTATCCCTTGATGCCATATTTTGAGTCATTTGATTTGTGCATAGATTGATCCCTATGTGATTGCCTTAGCTCTCTTTTCACTCTTTCTATCTTCACCTCTTATGTTCCTTTGCTTTGATCATTGTGTTACATGTTGTAGGGGATTAACTTAGTGTTAATTCTCTAACATGTATGACACATACATTGTTATTGACCGACCTTAAATAGGTATGGATTCTATATAAGCCTACTTACGATTGCTTAACATAGCATTAAATTGTCCCGATATAATTAATTGGTCACTAACTCCTAACTTTACTTTATTACCTTTAATTATTGCCACTTTAATTCAAGTCATTTAGTTTATGTCATTTACTATTATGCCATTTACTTAATGCACTTTACTTTTATGTCTCATTACTCATCATATCACTTCATACTTTATACATCTTGTCTTATTTATCTTTTGCTTCTTATCTTGTTTGATTGATCTGCTTGTTAGTCGCAATGAATCAAAACATGATAAGATGACCTGACTTTATCTTAATACCTATGCTTGAATTAGAGTGATGATGAATCTTAGACTCTTTGGACTTTGGACTTAGGCCTTAGCCCCTTTGCTTGACTTGGAGTGACCTTGGACCCTTAGACCTTGTGGGCATTTTTACTTAGCTTTTGCTCATGTTAAACTTTTGAGCTTGTGATTCTACTTTACTCCTCTTGCTTTTTTGCATTCATCTGCTTAGGCTTAGCACACATTCACACACACATGGATTCCTCTTGGGCTACCTAACAATAAGATATAGGACAATAAACTTTTCACCCACATGGTTTTCTCTTGGGATACCTAACAATAAGACCTTAGGTTAGTCTTTGTATGATTATGCATTATGTTTGTTCATCAATCATATTCCCTTTGATTTAGCTTGAACAAATTCCATCTGATCAACTAGATCTTATAACTCTTTGTACTTCCCCTTTGTCTTTGTCAAGTGACCATAATCCCCTTGGTAACTTGATGGGACTTGTCTTTGTTACTTTGGAGCTTCAGCCTTTCAACAAGCACAAGGATTACAGTGGACTACATCTTTCCTTAGCAGATCTCAGTCATCTGACTCATTGATTGCGATGGGCGTGTCTGTCGGATTATGACTGCAAGTTCACAGACTATCGTATAGTTTTAAAAGATTATTGAACCCACATAGACTAATGGTTAAGCTAATATTATCTATTGTTGCAGTGCAAAGCTAAGGCTAAAGATTATAAGGTTAGGAATGGAAATGAGAATACTAATTTCTAACGGTTTAAAAGTTATGATAGCAAATGAGTTCGGAATATGGATTCCGCGTACCTAAGGGATTAGGTAGAATTGGGCACTAAATATGATTCTATTGCGTTATGTCGAAAATATCGACTTAAAGGTCCCGTCTCACACTCTCGCGCTATTGACAAAGGTCACACCTCCTAACCACAGGATTTTGCTCCCGCTCGCACGTTCTAATTAGAAGGCGTATTTTGAAAGTAAATGAGATCATAAACAATGCCTAAAGCGCTCTCGCTGTTTTTAGGATCGATGCCTAGTTTCCACTATCTAGTTCCTTCCTCACAGTCTCGCGCTATCAGATTGAACCTTAACTTGTCTCACACTCTCGTGCCAAAATAGTAAAACATACAATTGGAAACTAAAGTCATAACAAAGTTAAATCATAAATGTGCACCTATTATTTCTATCGAGTCCCATCGGTAACGACAATCCTCATACGCCAGACTCAGAATAAATTAGCAAGACATGATATTATTTGGAAAGAGCATAATTAAAACATTCAAAATTAAGAGCAGCATGGCAAACAAGTAACTAAAACAGTAAAACATACAAACATCAAATGCAGTAAAAAGAACCTGAAATTGCGTAAAATAAAACTGAAATTAACTTGAACTTGAAAACAACGACAAGCTTGTTCTTGATCCAAGAGTTCAATGAAGATGAAAACAAAATAAAAATAGAACAGGTGTGACAATCCCTTGATGTGAGTTATTGTCACTTTTACAGGTAATTTATGCTTAATTCTAAAATGTGATTTCGGAAGCACTTCCGCATAACTTGGATACCTTCAAAAATCTCCCACAATCCTATTTATAGAGGTTTTGAGACCTGATAACTCCCTTTGATCGTGCATGGAGAGTGGAGGGAAAATAGAGGATAAAAAACGGTCCAGAACTGCCCACTAGCGCAGTTTTGTTACTGCGTGATAATGGTGAACGCCATTAGGGGAATGGCGAACACCATTCCTTCCATATTTTAAATGACGTGGCAGCAAAGTGACGGGAGAATGCCATCTTTTAAATGGCGAATGCCATCTGGACAGAATGCATGAAATTGGCTATTTCACTCCTTTTTAGCTCCTATTTTGTTCCTTTTCCGCGAGGCTTCCAAAACTTCAATGAAATCGGATAATAACTACAAAACAAATAAGACAGAAGTAAAATACAATAAAATGCATAAAAACATAAACGAATATCATGTGAAATGAGCCTAAAAACACGATACGATTTCTCGTTATCAAATTCCCCCACACTTAGACCATTGCTTGCCCTTAAGCAATCACTCAACGCACATGATAAATAATTAAATACAATGTCTGAAACATAGGAACGACGACACTCTAAGTAGTACGAGACTGCTAGGCTAATGTTTGATAAATAGGTACTAGATACTAAAAATAAGGATATCATACTGACACACATTCGTATTTCATGGACTAAAACTCCCCCCTATGCAAAACCAATTCGAATCATGCCATTATAACTCAACCTACATTCTTTGTTCTTTTTCAACCTCTTTTTCATTTGAGCGCAATCACATTAAGCTCGTTATCCATACACATTCGAGGCAGGTGAACCTGTTAGTGACTATGATCTCTATTTCAATTTTATCGCACTTACTTAGCAAAATTTTGCTTAACTATCAACTGAATTTTTTCAGAGTTCGTACTGTTGGGCTAAATGATCAGATGATGATCACCTAACTTAGAAGGGCCAAATCTTATCACATATTTTATTCATTATATTTTTCATTTTTGTGTTTTTGCTTGAGATCATACACTTATTTGCATCGGCTTCCTTGCTCATGTGTGTTTTAGGATGGTGTTGACTGCTAGTATAAACTACTCAAGGGGTTACTTAAAGAAACTTAGAATTAAGGTCTTGACATAGTGGTTATTCAAATCAATGTTGCATACTTAGGGAATCTAGGGTGTTAGGACGGTACTGATATTATCGACACTTTCCCAAGTCTATCTAACAAAGCCTAAAAAATATAAATAGGTTATACTAAAGGTGTGTCATGCCATTGAATTAGAACAAAAAAATTCATCGTTGGGGGTCAAATCTAAGGGAATCTTCAAACAAAAGAAAAAACTTATCACGCAATAGGACTCGACAGCATATGTATGACTCGACCAAAAGCTAAAAATAACTAAGTAGGAAACTAATGAAAATAAAACAGTAAATAATAGAAAAGCGGTAAAGCTCCTCCCCCACACTTGAACCAAACATTATCCATAATGTTTCAGTGTAAGGCGAAGAAAGGAGTAGTGAAACCTGGTAGGGTGGGTCAATGATGTCGGTCGCGGCCTCGATGTCGCACAAAACCTCCTCTAACAAAAGCAGGGTTGGGTACATTCTGCATGTACTCCCTCATACCTTCCACCTCCATATGCACTATATTCATATTCTCGATGAGGTCAGATATGTTGAGCTCCGTCTGCTTGACAAAGTCAAGTTGAGTATGTCTGATCTAATCAATAGAGACCCTCATCTTTGCCTACTGCATCTGAATGTTCCTAAGTAGGACATCACAGTCCGCGTCGGCATCATTCCGGTGTCTAAGCTCACTTAGGACGTCATCAAAAGTTGGCCTCATGGAGGTGTAGTCATACTCCTCGCGAGGCTGATATCCGGATGAGGTACCTGCAAAAGATTCAGGAAAAGCAGGTGCGGTGTGTGCTTGGGTGTTAGTGTGGGGAGCATTTTGCTCCATGTGATCGGGGTCAGGGGCATTAAGATCAAAAGTCTAGTTAGCACTCATTCGCACGTTGATACGTGCGACGCAAGGTAAAGTAACTCCCTTAACCTCTTGGTTATTAATCATTAAGGAATACTTGTCGTCAGGTTTATTTTTAAAGAGGCGTATGCTACAACAATAATCAAGGTCGGCAAATAGAGTCTCCAACGACTCAAGCGTAGCCAACTCCGTGCCTATGTTTAAAGCAAGGGCTATGGATGTAATTAGCCCTCCAACACAAATAGGACCTCCAGTTCGAATACAGGTAGACTGGAAGTGTGCGAGTAAGAATGGTGTCGGGTTAACTTTTGTTCCAGACAATGCACATTAAATAAGATAAAGGTCTCTAGAATTCACGTTGTCGGTATGCTCTCGACCAAAAATAGTATTGGCTAAAATACGGTGCAAATACCGAATGGTCGGGTTTTGAATAGTTGTAGATTTTAGGCCTTCCCAGTCGGTTGTAGTTTTGCCCGTTAGTTGCTGCCACAAGTAGAGAGCGTTGGATTCCCATTCCCTCTCTAAAGGGTGTTGGCATGCAAAATCGTCTCCATGAGGGAACGAAAGTAAATCGGCCAATTGGTCTTGGTTAACAGTGTCACTTCCATTGAATATTCTAAAATGTGCAGTGTCGGTGGTACGGGATCCTCCTACATGGGTGGTGTACCGAAAAGAGCTTAGAAACTCATAGGTAATTCGAATAAATGTAGGACTGGTTAAAGTGAGAAAATGAGACATACCTAAGTTGTTAAACATCCAATGGAGACTATCAGATAAACCCAAATCACGAAGAGCAGCATTGTCGGGGTACCGCATTGCTAAGACGTCCCTCTTGAAGAGCTTGTGGTGTCTGCTCCTCTGATTCTCTCCATCAATTCCCTCGGTAAATGCAATCCCCGTGTAGTTCATATCTCCTCTTGGTCTAACTGCTCTAGGTGGCATTTTGAATGAAGGAAAAAGGAATATGAAGAAAATGTTATGGTGTTTTGAGAAGAGAATAGTGAATGAAAAGGATTGTAAAGTTAGAAAGTTGGTGGTTGTAAATTTATAATGATTGGGAAGATGTTCTATAATTTTGATTTTTGCTTTATCCACCTCAATCCCTTAATCAGATACGACATGCCCAAGTACAATTCCTTGTCGGACCATGAAATGACATGTTTCCCAATTTAATACGAGATTGACCTTAACGCATCTCTCAAGTACCATTTCTAGGTTCGAAAGAAATCCTTCAAAGCTTTAGCCACAAACAGAGAAGTCATCCATAAACATTTCCATCATTTCGTCTATGAAATCAGCAAAGATCAACATCATGCATCTCTAAAATGTTGCAGGGGCATTACACAGTCCAAATGGCATTCGTCGATAGGAAAATTTACCATAAGGGCATGTGAAAGTAGTCTTTTCTTGGTCATCAGGATGGATAGGAATTTGAAAAAATCCTGAGTATTCATCTAAATAGAAGAAGTGAGAATGTTTAGCCAGTCGTTCAAGCATTTGATCAATGAAAGGTAATGGAAAGTGATCTTTACGAATGGCTTTATTTAGTTTTCTATAGTCTATGCACATTATCCATCCAGTTTGAGTTCTTTTTGCAACGGATTCTCCCTTCTCATTACTAACAACGGTAACACCTCCCTTCTTTAGAATGATATGTATCGGGCTGACCCAGTTACTGTCGGATATCGGGTGTATGACTCCTGCTTCTAATAGCTTTTATACCTCCTTTTTTACTACATCACTCAAGATCGGATTTACTCTTCTCTGATTCTCTTTAGAGGTTTTACAGTCCTCCTGTAGCATAATGTGATGCATACATATAGAGGGGTTTATTCCCTTTAGGTCGGAGATGTTATAGCCTAGAGCAATTGGATATTTTCTTAAGATATGGAGTAATTTTTCGGTTTCTATCTGTCCTAAGTCAGCGTTGACTATAACTGGTCTTTCAAGCTCGATATCTAGGAAGTCATACCTTATATCTTTGGGTAGTGTTTTAAGTTCTATTGAAGGTTTCTCGGTGCATGGTATTGGATTTGGTGTTAGTGTTAGACATTTTCTCAGATTGTCATCTACGCATGTCTCACAGTAATTATCGTCTTCGAATATAAGAGGTGTTGGAATCTTTAGTACTTCAGTATACTTAAATGGTTCCTTCTTCATTTCTTTCACGTATTCGTCTATGACGTCTAAGAAACAACATGAGTCGTCTATAGCTGATGCTTGTAGGAATTTAGCTAAGAAAAATTCAAATTTTTCTTCTCCGACTTTGAATGTCAGCCTTCCTTTCTTCACATCTATGATGGCTCCGACTGTGGCTAAAAAGGGTCTTCCTAAGATAATAGGGATGTGGGAATCCTCCTTTATATCCATTACAACAAAGTCGGTAGGAATATAGAATATTCCTATACAAACGAGAATGTTCTCTAGCATACCTACGGGAAATTTAACGGAACAGTCAACTAGTTGCAGAGACATCTTTGTTGGTCTTAATTCTCCTAGATTGAGTTTTTCGCATGTGGATAAGGGCATTAGACTAACATTGGCTCCTAAATCGCATAGAGCTTTGTCTATGATAAACTTTCTGATTACACATGGTATGGAAAAGCTACCAGGGTCTTTCAGTTTAGGAGGCATGTTGTTTTGAATGATAGCACTACATTCTATGGTAAGCATAACGATTTCGTCATCCTCAAGCTTTTTCTTGTTGGATAGAATCTCTTTAAGGAATTTAGCATATGAAGGCATTTGCGTAATGGCTTCTGTGAATGGTATTGTTATGTTTAGTTGCTTCAGAAGTTCTATGAATTTCTTGAATTGTCCTTCATTTTTGGATTTAACAAGTCTTTGGGGATAAGGTACATGTAGTTTGTATGGTGGCGGTGACACATAAGGTGGTTATTTATCTTTTGCCTCTCCGCTTTTGTCTTTCTTTCCATCATTGGTTGGTTCATTTACCTTTTCGGATCATTTACCAGAATTTTGATACGTGGCCGGATTTTGAATTCTTGGGTCAACTGGTTCATCTAGTTCTGTCCCACTCCGAAGTGTGATAGCATTAGCGTGGCCTTTTGGGTTTGGTTAAGGTTGACCAGGAAATGCTCCAACTGGGACTGCTATTGCAGCTCGTTTTTGGGATACTTGGGAGATCTGGGTTTCTAAATTTTGTTATGGGTAGCCATAACATCAAACTTATTTGATAATTGTTTCATTAGTTCACTTGTATGAGCGTTTTGATTTGCAAATTCTTTATTTTGTTGAGCTTGGGTATTTATAAAGTTCTCCATCATGATCTCCAGATTTGACTTTCTAGGTGTTTGTGGAGCAACAGGGGCTCCTTTCTGATAGCCAGGTGAAATAGCAGGTGTTGGGTTTGGTGGAAACAAAGCATTGTTACTTTTATAGGAAAAGTTCGGATGGTTCCTCCAACCAGGATTGTAAGTGTTTGAATATGGGTTTCCTTGGGCATAGTTTACTTGGTCGGTGGGAACACTAGCCAATAACTGACAATCAATATTAGTGTGCCCAGGGGTTCCACATAATTCACACTTTGGTGTTATACCAGCTACGGTAGCTGCTGGTGTTATGGCCAAGCTTTCAATCTTTTGAGTAAGCGCATCCACTTTAGCATTGACGTGGTATATGCCATTGACTTCATACATCCCTCTTTTTGGAGTTGATTTTTCTACAGCAGCACATTCTCCTCCCCATTAGAAATTATTTTGAGCCATGTTCTCTATGAGTTCATAAGGTTCGTCATAAGGTTTGTCCATTAGAGCACCGCCAACGGCAACACGTAAATTCATCTTAGTGTTATACATCAAACCATTATAGAAAGTATGGATAATCAGTCATTCTTCAAGTCCATGGTATGGACAAAGTCACATCATGTCCTTGTATCTTTCCCAGGCATCGAAAAAAGATTCATTGTCTTTTTGCTTAAATTCGTTGATTTGAGCTCTTAGCATATCTATTTTGCTTGGTGGAAAATATCGGGCTAAGAAGACTTTCTTCAACTCATCCCATGTGGTTACTGAGTTTGAAGGTAGAGACTGGAGCCAAGCTCTAGCTCTATCTCTTAAGTAAAAATGGAAAAGATGCAGTCTAATCGCTTCTTAACTGTCACCATTTGATTTCACTGTGTCTGCGTACTGCACAAACACTAACAAATGTAAGTTAGGGACGTCTGTAGGACTACCTGAAAATTGGGTTTTTTGAGTAGCTGATAATAGCGAAGGTTTCAACTCGAAATCGTTTCGATTGATGGCAGGGGCAGCAATGCTATTATGTGGTTCTGCTTGCGATGGAACAACATAATACTTCAACAGACGGTTTTGTGATCTTTTGGCCATAGCTTGTTCTGGTTCTGAAATTGGGATAATAGGATCTAGAAGATCGTATTTAATACGAAATCTGTTGATTCGGCGTCTTAAACTAATTTAACGCTCGATATCGTCAATTGGTTACTCTAACTCCTTGCTCTGAGAGCAAGTGTCTGGCATACAATCGAAAAAGAAAAATAAAGAAAATTTATTGCTTTAGTCTATACTGTACAACAAAGGAATCATAATATTGACTAAATTAGTCCCCGACAACGGCACCAAAGACTTGATCGTGACGGGCATGTCTGTTGGATTATGACTACAAGTGCACAGCCTATCGTGTAGTTTTAAAAGATTATCGAACCCACAGAGATGGTCAAGCTAATGTTATCTATTGTTGCAATGCAAAGCTAAGGCTAAAGATTATAAGGGTAGGAATGGAAATGAGAATACTAATTTCTAACGGTTTAAAAGTTATGATAGCAAATGAGTCAGGAATATGGATTCCATGTACCTAAGGGATTAGGTAGAATTGGGCACTAAATATGATTCTAATGCATTATGTAGAAAATATCGACTTAAAGGTCCCGTCTCACACTCTCGCGATATTGACAAAGATCACACCTCCTAATCACAGGATTTTTCTCTCGCTCGCCCATTATAATTAGAAGGCGTATTTTAAAAGTAAATGAGATCCTAAATGATGCTTAAAGCGCTCTTGCTGTTTTTAGGATCGATGCCTAGTTTCCACTATCTGGTTCCTTCCTCACACTCTCGCGCTATCGGATTGAACTTTAACTTGTCTCACACTCTCGTGCCAAAATAGTAAAACATACAATTGGAAACTAAAGCCATAACAAAGTTAAATCATAAATTCGCACCTATTATTTCTACCGAGTCCCGTCGATAACGAAGGTCTCATACGCCAAACTCAGAATAAATTAGCAATACATGATATTATTTGGAAACAGCGTAATCAAAACATTCAAAATTAAGAGCAACATGGCATACAAGTAATTAAAACAGTAAAATATACAAATATCAAATGCAGTAAAAAGAACCTGAAATTGCGTGAAATAAAATTGGAATTAACTTGAACTTGAAAACAATGGAAAGCTTGTTCTTGATCCAAGAGTACAATGAAGATGAAAACAAAATAAAGATAGAATAGGTGTGACAATCCCTCGATGTGAGTTATTGTCACTTTTACGGGTAATTTATGCTTCAATCTAAAACGCGATTTCGGCAGCAATTCCGCACAACTTGGATACCTTCAAAAATATCCCACACACCTATTTATAGAGGTTTTGAGACCTGATAACTCCCTTGGATCATGCATGGAGAGTCAAGGGAAAATAGAGGATAAAAACGGTCCAGAACTGCCCACTAGCACAGTTCTGTTACTGCGTGATAATGGCGAACGCCATTCCTTCCATGTTTTAAACAAAGTGGCAGAAAAGTGAATGGAGAACGCTATATTCTAGATGACGAATGCCATCTTCTAGATGACGAACTCCATCTGGACATAATGCATAAAATTGGCTCTTTCGCTCCTTTTCAGCTCCTATTTTGTTCGTTTTTCGCGAGGCTTCCAAAACTTCAATGAAATCGGATAACAACTGCAAAACAAATAATATGGAAGTAAAAGACGATAAAATGCATAAAAACATGAATGGATATCATGTGAAATGAGCCTAAAAACACGATATGATTTCTTGTTATCACTCATCCCTACAAGCATCCTTGGAAACCTACTTCAACAACTTGTCAGATATTGACTAGTCATGCATGCCATGATCCTTAAGAAATAGACAATGATAAGAGTGAATATTTCATACACTTGTCTATAATATCTCTGAGTACGGGATAAATGACCTCGTTGCTTAAAGTATTCATCTCTGCTCATAGACTTTAGTGTAATTTCAGTCAATTCACTGTCAAGTCTGCAACTAGCCATGTGGCTCCTTTTTTCTCTCCTTTTGGTTTGAACACCATTGTAATCATCTCCTTTTAGGGACACGCCTCTATGGTTAACCCCATATTTTATATTATTTACAATTTAGGGACACGCCTCTTTGGTTAACCCCATATCATTTCTTGGTTTTGACACCAGCTTTTATCTTTATGTTCTTGGTTATGACACCACAATTTAGGGACACACCTCTTTGGCAAACCTCATATCCTTTCTTGGTTTTGACACTATCTTTTATCTTTATGTTCTTGGTTTTGAAACCACTTTTATCTTTTTGTTCTTGGTTATGACACCATAATTTAGGTTGACACCTTCATGGTTATACACCCCTTTCTTGGTTATGACACCACTTTCTTTTTGGGTTGACACCTTTATGGTTATACACCCCTTTCTTGGTTATCACACCACTTTCTTTTTGGATTGACACCTTCATGGTTATACACCCCTTTCTTGGTTATGAAACCACTTTATTTTTGGGACACGCCTTTATGGTTAACCCCTTTCTTTCTTGGTTTTGACACCACAATTCAGGTTGACACTGTCATGGTTATATATATCTTTTAGGGAAACACCTTTATGGTTAACCCCATATCCTTTCTTGGTTTTGACACAACGTTTTATCTTTCTGTTCTTGGTTATGACACCATAGTTTAGGATGACACCTTCATGGTTATACACCCCTTTACTTGGTTTTGACACCACTTTTATCTTCCTTTTCTTGGTTTTGACACCATTTCCTCTTTTCTTTCCCTTACCGTATCATTCCTAGTGAATTGGTAAGCCTTTTCCATTTGGTTTAAACACCATCCCCAATCATTATCTTTTTCAGTCTTTGTCCTCCGAATTACAAAGCTATGACTTCCTTATTTCACTATGAGGATACGTAGGCACGAGGATGCAAATCCTTGGCGAGCACCTTTCTCCACCCTTCTTTCATTTCCCCCTTTGTTTTCGGAAATTGCAACACATCAAAGAGGATTGTTTGTCATCATCAAAAAAGGGGAGAATGTAAATTCAAGCTTCTCTATGATGAATGTATTTTAATGAAGACAAATATCCAAGTAACAAGAAGGAAAAAATATTACTCAAAGATAAAGCAGCATGATTCAAGAATTTAACCTATTGCATTTCAAGAAGGTATAATGAGAATATTTACCTTCACTAAAGTCTTAGATGCGTAAGTATTCAAACAATCATTGCATAACCTTTCCTTGTGCATGGAAAATTTCTTAGGCTTATATTTTTCATGTTTTTAACTAAATAAATCGATTTACCTTTAGTGAAATCGATTTACCACTGAAGCCTATACATTTCCAAACGCAAAGAATTAATTTTTCAACTGGGTAAATCGATTTACCTCTTATGGAAATCGATTTCCTACAGTAAGTTTTTGAAATATTATTAAACGTTGCCACAGGGAAATCAATTTACCCATTATGTAAATCGATTTACCTCTGTGTGTTTTTAAAAAATCAGTAGGTTTACTAGCACCTCTTCATGGAATCATTTCATTTCAACTTGACAATTGTTCATGATATTTTTCAGACCTTTACCATGATTCATTAGAGGTGTTATGCGCATATAAATACATGATTTTTGAAATTCAAAAATCACCTCTTCCAATCAAAACTCTTAGAATTTTCAGAATTGACATTTCTAGTTGTTAAATTTTATTCAAGATATTTTCTGCACAGTTTCACATCATTCAAACCAGAAATACTTGAGCAATCTAACACCTTTGGGTTTGTGAATTATTGTCATTGGAAGAGAAGATCAAGTACAATGATATATCACTTAGTGTGATAATTATACTGTAAACTTTACACTAAAAAACTATTGTTGTAATACATATCTTATTTTTCAGAATTGTTGAAATAAGATTGTTTGTTTTGTATTACTTGTGTTTTTCTAGGATTGTTGGAAACAAGTGTGTGTGCAAGAAAAGAGAGGATTGTTTTCTTTTCTTGTGGTGATAGATTTCAAGAGGATTGTATTTAATAACTTGGTTAGAGTCTTGTGTAGGAAGATCTAACAATAATAAAATCTCTTACATGTGGTAAGGGGACTAGACGTACCTTTGGATTATGAAGGGAACTAGGATACATCCTTGTGTTCTTTATTTTTCTATGCTTTATCGCTTTCTAAACTCATCACCAAACCAGAAAAATAAGAACAAACTTGTCTCTAAAACCAAAAAAATTAATTGGTCCTAATTCACCCCCCCCCCCCCTTCTCAGGCGCACTCCGAGCTTACAATTGGTATCAGAGTGGGTTATAGGTAACCTACTCCTAAAAGATCCAAATGGCTTCCGCAAACTCAAATCCTATTTTTAGAGACGATGGCAGCAATAACAAGCCCCCACTTTTTTATGGAGAATATTTTGATTTTGGAAAATACGTATGAAGGCGCATCTAGAGTCTCAAGGAAAAGATGTTTGGAAAGTTGTACTAGAAGGTCCTTTCATTCCTACCACGGTTGTTAATGGTGTTGGCACTCGTAAGCCCAAAGCATCACAGAATAAAGATGATAAGAAAAAGGTTCTTTATGACAAGAAATAAATAAATCTTCTTCAAGGTGTTCTTGGCATGGATGAGTTATTTCGCATTTCAACATGTACAACAGCAAAAAAAATATGGGATACTTTGGTCGAAACACATGAAGGAACCACGGAAGTTAAAAGATCAAGATTGAATACCTTAAGTCAAGAATACAAGTTATTCCGAATGCAGCTCAGAGAATCAATTATCAAATTGTAGAAAAGATTTGTGCATTTGATGAATCACTTGAAAACGCTCGGTAAGACTTTAACTAATGATGAACTTAATCTTAAAGTACTCAGATCTTTAACCAGGGAATGGCAACCAAAAGTGACAGCGATGTCTGAAAAGAAAAATCTATCAACGATGACGTCCACAACATTGTTTGGTAAACTCCAAGAATATGAGACGAAACTTGGTAGACTTGAAAAGCATGAGAATATAGACTAGAAATCCAAAAGCATTTCCTTATAAGTTGATTCCAAAGAAGTTGAAAAAGAAGACAATTCGGAGGAAGACGAGAACTTCATGCTTCTTGTAAAATGGTTAGGTAAATATTTTTGGTACTGACAAAAATTCTAACTTTGCAAGAAAGAAGAAATATTTTAACAAGAAGGAAGCATCTATGTCTACTCAAAACATCACTTGCTATGGATGTGTAAAGCAAGGACATATAAAGACGGATTATCCAAAACTCTCAAAGAAAAGTAGTTTCAACAAAAGAAAGGATTCAAAATCTAAAAGAGCCTACATTGCATGGGAAGATAATAAAGTGAGTTCATCTTCCGATTTCGAAAGTGAAGATTATGTTAATCTTGCATTTATGGCTTCACACCATTCCAATGATGATGAAGAAGAGGTTAGTAATGAAATATCTTCTCATAATGATACTCAAGGTGCTATTGATGAACTTCTTAATGAATGTAAGACTTTGTATAAAATGGTGTCAACACAAAAGAAACAAATCTTATCTCTTGAAGAAAAGATTGACACGATGGAAAAGAATTTTGAAGTTGAAAAACAAAACTTTCTTAAAAAAGAAAAACAAAATCTTACATGCAAAAATTGTGACTCACTTACTTTCCAAATTGTTTAATTAAAAAGAGTTCTTGAAAGATATGAAAAATGACAAGTTGGATTAGAAAATGTTCTTATCCAAGAAAAGTATTCAAATGATAAGAGTGGTATTGGTTATTCTAAGTTCAACGAACCAAGTACTAATAAAACCATCTTTGTTAAGGCAAGTAACCAATCCAACAAGGAAAAAGCGAATAAAGCACAAAAAGTTCATCAACATCCTAAGAAGATATTTCCTAAAAAGAAATCATATGTTCCTAGATATAGAAGCAATTTTGTTCCCACATGCTTTTATTGTGGTATAAATACACTTAATGATTACTATGTTAGAAACTTTAGTATGGCAAATGGACGTTATGTGTGGGTTAAGAAAGGTACTAATTATGAAGGACCCAAGGCATATTGGGTACCTAATAAAACCTAATTTATTTTGTAGGTATGCTTGAAGACCACTTCAAACCTATGGTATCTCGATAGTGGTTGTTCAAATCATATGATGGGAGACATAAGCAAATTTTCAAATCTAATGCTTAAAGCTAAGGGATATTCACATATGGAGACAACAATAAAGGAAAGATTCTTGGCAAAGGAAAAGTTGGAGCACCACCTTTCACATACATTGAAGATGTACTTTATGTTGAAGGACTAAAGCATAATATTCTAAGCATAAGCCAACTTTGTGACAAAGGCTTCAAGATCAAGTTCACCAAAGATGAATGCTTGATTGAAGATGAAATCACCAATGAGGTAAAACTCAAAGGTAAAAGAATTAATAATATTTTTATAATAGCTTTAGATGATTTATCTTTGAAAGTAAAATGTATCATGGTAAACAACAATGACTCATGACTCTAGCATAAAAGGGCAGCCCATATTCATATGGAATATCTAAATAAACTAGTCAAACTTGATCTTGTCATTGGTTTACCAAAGGTAAAGTTTGTCAAGGATAAACTATGTGATGCTTCCCAAAAGGAAAAAAAACCAAATCAACTTTCAAGTCAAAGAATATGGTGTCAACAACAAGACCACTTCAATTGTTGCATATGGACTTATTTGGTCCATCAAGAACAAGAAGCTTTGGAGGTAATGTATATGCCTTAGTTATTGTTGATGATTTTTCTAGATATTATTGGACCTTATTTCTTGTGCAGAAAAGTGATGCCGTTAAAGCATTTAGAAAGTATGCGAGGAAAGTTCAAAATGAAAAGTCATTGAAGATTGTATCTATAAGAAGTGATCATGGTGGAGAGTTCCAAAATACATATTTTGAAGAATTTTATGAAGAACATGGTATCTCTCATAAATTTTCTGCACCAAAGTCTCCACAACAAAATGGAGTAGTAGAAAGGAATAATCGATTTCTAGTGGAACTTGCAAGAACAATGCTTAGTGACTTAAATCTACCTAAGTACTTTTGGGCAGATGCGGTTAGTACGGAATGCTATGTTGGAAATCGAGTCATCATTAGACCAACCTTGAAAAAGACTTCATATGAACTCTTCAAAGGAATAAAGCCAAACATTGCTCACTTTCACATTTTTGGATGTAAGTGCTTTATCCCCAACAATGACAAAGACAATCTCAGTAAGTTTGACGAGAAATCCGATGAAGTTGTGGTGCATGTTCTCTTTTATACTTGTCATTATATTATCTTTCACTCATCTTTCCCTTCTTTTTGATAATGTCAAATGGGGAGAAAGGTGTTATGAATTATACTTGCATGCTTGTGAATTTCCTAAGGTACAAATGATACAAATACTCCTTCAAGATGATCAAGTCAACATGATTATGAGCTTCACAAGTTAAGGGGGAGTTATACACCTTAGGGGGAGGAATTTCCCCCCGGAAATTGGAACGCATCCAAGAGGATTGTTTGTCATCATCAAAAAGGGGGAGAATATGAATTCAAGCTTCTCTATAATGAATGTATTTTGATGAAGACAAAGCTCCAAGTGACAAGAAGGCAAGATGTTACTCAAAGATAAAGCATCATGATTCAATAATTTAAGTTATTGTATTTCAAGAAGGTATAATGAGAATATTTACCTTCACTAAAGTCTTAGATGCTCAAGTATTCAAACAATCATTGCATAACCTTTCCTTGTGTATGGAAAATGTCTTAGGCTTATATTTTTCATGTTTTAAACTAAGTAAATCGATTTATCTTTAGTGAAATTGATTTACCACTGAAGCATATATATTTCCAAACGCAAAGAATTAATTTTTCAACTGGATAAATCGATTTACCTCTTATGGAAATCGATTTCCTACTGTAAGTTTTTGAAATATTTTTAAACGTTGCCACAGGGAAATCGATTTACCCACTATGTAAATCGATTTACCTCTGTGCATTTTTGAAAAATTGGTAGCTTTACTAACAACTCTTCATGCGCCACTTCATGGAATCATTGCATTTCAACTTGACAATTGTTCATGATATTTTTCAGACCTTTACCATGATTCATTAGAGGTGTTATGCACATAAAAATACATGATTTTTCAAATTCAAAAATCACCTCTTCCAATCAAAACTCTTAGAATTTTCAGAGTTCACATTTCTAGTTGTTAACTTTTATTAAAGATATTTTTTGCATATTTTTACATCATTCAAACCAGAAAATACTTGAGCAATCTAACACCTCTGTGTTTGTGAATTATTGTCATTGGAAGAGAAGATTAATTACATTGATATATCACTTAGTGTGATAATTATACTACAAACTTTACACTCAAAAACTATTGTTGTAATCCATATCTTATTTTTCAGAATTGTTGAAAATAAGAATGTTTGTTTTGTATTGCTTATTTTTTTCCAGGATTGTTGGAAACAAGTGTGTATGCAAGAAAAAGGAGGATTGTTTTCTTTTCTTGTGGTGATATTTTTCAAGAGGATTTTTCTTGATAACTTGGTTAGAGTCTTGTGTAGGAAGATCTAATAATAATAAAATCTCTTACATGTGGTAAGGGGACTAGACGTACCTTCGAATTGTGAAGGGAACTAGGATACATCCTTGTGTTCATTATTTTTCTGCACTTTATCACTTTCTAAGAACAAAATTGTCTCTAAAAATAGAATTTTTAATTGGTCCAAACTCACCCCCCCCCCCCCCCACTCCGTCTTAGGCGCACTCCGGACTTACGGAAAGCATTGCCTATGCTGATGTTGGGAGTTGGATAGCTTTCAACGCTAATTTCGCTTTGCTCATTTGTGGGATTGTGTTGTTTCCTAGTATGGAAGACTTTGTGGACCTTGCATTTATTCACATCTTCCTATCCAAGAATCTGGTTCCTACACTTCTTGTTGACACTTACTACTCTATTCATGTAAGGACTCAGAAAAAGAAGGGTACTATCGTGTGTTGTGTACCTCTGTTGTATAAGTGGTTAATTTTGCACCTGCCCAACAAGGATCCTCTCGTCGAGAATAAAGACAATCTCAAGTGGTCTCAGAGTATCATAACTCTGATAGCTGAAGATATTCTATGGTATTCTAGGGCTTATGATGATGTCAAGGTTATCCTTAATTGTGGAAATTTCCCCAATGTGCCCCTCATAGGTACAAAGGGTGGAATTTAATACAATCCAAGGTTACCTTTACGTCAGTTGGGTTACCCGTTGTTACACAAGCCAGATTCTGAGCATGTGGAAGAGTTATTTTGTAAGAAGGGGTTGACAATCCAGAGTTGCTAAGGAAGATTATCAGAGCTTGGAGGGAGGTTCGTCTTCAAGGAAGGTCTGAGTTAGGGAAGAAGAATTGCATTTCCAAGGAAGCTTATACGCAGTGGATTAAGGACAGGGTTGAAGAAATTATGTTGTCATTTTTGTTTGGGCCATCTATGAACATCCAACAGCTTGTGCTTATAGGTGTTCCTACCTCCGAGGTTGGGAGACTCAAGGAGACTATAAAGAGCTTAGAGAAAGAGAATGATTATCTCCAATCTAAAGAAGGAGCAGTTTAATAGGAGGAAAGTAGGTGATGCCTTGAAGGGAACTATTGACAGTTTGTTCATCAGGAAGAAACAACTAGCTAACGCCCAATATCAAGCATGTAAGATGGACATCAGTTGCCAATACCAGCTTCAAAAGCTTCTAGAACAGTTAGAGAGTTGCAAGAAGGAGTTGAAGGAATAAAGAATACGTATTTGTTGGTTCTATGTGTTGGCAGCAATTTTGGTAAAACCTAGAGTGTTCACAAGTTGTCACAAGTGTTGTCTTGACATAAGATAACATGTACCTGCAGGATGTTTAAAATGTGAATATGCAGGATTCTATTGAGATGTCAGACCTGATGTCATGACATCTGTATACAGAACATTCAGTTTGAATGTTATGTATTGTGTGATTGCGTTTTTTATGCTAATCTATGAATGATTGAAGAGATGATTAGACGCGCATTCAATCAGTAATTACAACCAAATTGACTTATTTTCCAACGAGATATAATCAGCTGTCATGAAAAGATATGAATGGAAAATAGTTTTAGGGTTTTATGATGTCCAAGCCCAGCCAAATGCTTCTATATAAAGGACATGGAAAACCTGGTTTTATACACAAGAAATAAAGAACGAAATATTGAGAGAGAATAAGGGTTTTAGTCTTGTGTGGTCGTGTGAATTGTAAGCCATTCATTCATCCATAGATGATTGAATTGGACTGATTTTTGAGTTGTAATTTGTCCACTCTAAGCTTTGAAGCACGAGTCTGTGTTTACTTGATTTAAGCTTTTAAGCAAGATCAAGTATGTGTCTTTGAAGAGTGTCTTCTTTTCATTGTAATTCTTGTTTTATATCACTGCTGTGATTGAGGGGGAGTGAGTAGGATCTCATATCTAATAGTTCTTAGGTAGAAGTCACACGGGTAGAGATTAGGTGAAAAGACTGTAACTTGAAGTTGTTTACTGAGAGTCTTTGAACTGATTTTGTTTAGTGGATTTCCTTCCTGGCTTGGTAGCCCCCAGACGTAGGTGAGTTTACACCGAATTGGGTTAACAATTGCTTGTGTCTCTTGCATTAATGTTCTGTATATTTTATCCTGTGTGTATTGTTCAGATATTAGTGTCGTAACATTACCTTCGACATCTCATATTTTATACCAGAATTTCAATTGGTATCAGAGCAGGCATCCTGCTCTGGTTCTGGGTGAGATCTTGGGACGTTACTTTCTGGTACTATGGATAGAGACGGAGGATCTGTTTACAGACCACCTATTTTGGGTGGATCCAACTATGATTACTAGAAACCTCGAATGGTAGCCTTCCTAAAATATTTGGATAATAAAGCTTGGAAGGATGTTTTAACAGGCTAGGAACATCCAGTTATTACTAAGGAAGGAGAAGCTACAACTGACAAGAAGGTTGAGGAACAATGGACCAAGGAGGAGGATGATCTAGCCCTTGGGAACTCTAAAGCATTGAATGCTATATTCAATGGAGTAGATAAGAGCATCTTCAGATTGGTAAACAACTGTGAGGTGGCTAAAGATGCTTGGGACATTCTCAAAACCACTCATGAAGGCACCTCTAGAGTGAAGATGTCTAGACTGCAGCTGCTCACTACCAAGTTTGAAAATTTAAGGATGAAAGAAGATGAAAATATTCATGAATTTCATATGAATATCCTTGAAATTGCTAATGCCTCAGGAGCCCTGGGTGAGAAGATGTCAGATGAAAAGCTAGTGAGGAAAATACTCAGGTCACTTCCTAAGAGATTTTCCATGAAAGTGACAGCCATAGAAGAGTCTCAAGACATTTCCAATATGAGAGTTGATGAGCTAATTGGATACCTTCAAACATTTGAGATGGGAATGTGTGATGGATCTGAAAAGAAAGTCAAGAGAATAGCCTTCATGTCAAACACTAAAGAAAAAGAGGAAGAAAGTGATCAAGATACTAATGAAGATCTGGCAAATGATGTAGCATTACTAGGAAGACAGTTCAACAAACTTCTGAAAAAGATGGATGTAAGGTCTAAGTCTAATGTCAAGAACATCTCATATGACATCAGTAAGTCCAATAATGCTGGAAGAAGAACAAGATCTGATGAAAAGTCCAAAGAAGGAAAAGGAGTTCAATGCCATGAATTTGATGGGTATGGACACATTAGAGCTGAATGTGGAACCTACCTTAAGAAACAGAAGAAGAGTCTTGCTGCTACTTGGTCTGATAAAAGTGAAACAGAAGAGTCTGCAAATCTTGTGACTGCATTGACTGGAAGATGGGGTTCTGATGAAGACTCAAGTGATGATGAAGTAACCTTTGATGAGTTAGCTACTACCTACAGAAAGTTGTGTCACAGAAGTGAAGAAGTGTGTCAACAAGTTGAAAGTCAGAAGAAAGTGATAACACAACTAAAGAATGAGAAGGTAGAACACTTGGAAACCATCTCTAAGTTAAAGACTGAAGCAATGTTCTTGAATTCCAAACTGGATGAGATGACAAAGTATGTCAGAATGCTAAACAATGGATCTGACACCTTAGACAAAATTCTCCAGACTGGACAAATGACAGGAGACAAGTCTGGCATTGGGTTCAATGAATCCAAACCTGAGTGCAGTCACACTGGTAGCAAACCAAAATCCAAACCTGAGTGCAGTCACACTGGTAGCAAACCAAAGATGTCACATCATATGTCACAACATCATAAAGGAAGACAACAAAAAGGGAAACATCAAAGATGGAGATGTCATTACTGTGGAAAATTTGGCCACATAAAACCATTCTGCTATAAGTTGTATGGCTATCCTAGTCCTTCTCATCATCAACCTAGACCCAAACATCACATACCTGTCAACAGAAAACAATGGGTTCCTAGGACTGGTGTTACAAACCTGATAGCTCACACTTCCTTCAGAGTTTCATCCAAAGAAGGCTGGTATTTTTACAGTGGGTGCTCCAGACACATGACTGGAAACAAAAACCTGCTAACTGGCCTTCATCCTCATGCCACCAGCTATGTAACCTTTGGTGATGGAGCAAAGGGAGAAATCAAGGGGATTGATAAGCTTAACTTACCTGGAGTCCCTAACCTTGATAATGTCCTACTTGTTAAGGGACTGACTGCAAACCTAATAAGCATCAGTCAACTGTGTGACCAAGGTCTAACTGTAAACTTCACAAAAACTAAATGTCTGGTTACTAATAAAGAAAATGAAGTGATCATGAAAGGAGTCAGGTCTAAGGACAACTGCTACATGTGGAGTTCTCAAGAAACTGGTTATTCATCAATGTGTACTCTAGCCAAAGAAGAAGAAGTGAATATATGGCATCAAAGATTGGGCCATCTGCATCTTAAAGGAATGAAGAGGATTATATTTGTTGAAGCTGTTAGAGGATATCCCAACTTGAAGATTGATGAAGGAAGAGTTTGTGGGGAGTGTCAGATTGGAAAACATACAAAGATGTCACATCAGAAGCTCTGACATGACACCACTTCCAGAGTGCTGGAACTTCTCCATATGGACTTGATGGGACCCATGCAGGTGGAAAGTCTTGGTGGGAAGAAGTATGCTTATGTAGTGGTGGATGACTTCTCCAGATACACTTGGATCAATTTTATAAGAGAAAAATCTGATGTATTTGAAGTCTTCAAAGATCTTTGTCTAAGACTTCAAAGAGAAAAAGAAAGTCAGGTTGTCAAAATCAGAAGTGATCATGGGAAGGAATTTGAGAACAACAAATTTGTTGGATTCTGTGCATCAGAAGGAATTAGTCATGAGTTCTCATCTCCCATTACTCCTCAGAAAAATGGTATGGTAGAAAGGAAAAATAGAACTCTCCAAGAATCAGCCAGAGCTATGATTCATACTAAGAAATTGCCCTACCACTTATGGGCTGAAGCTATGAACACAACCTGCTATGTTCACAACAGGGTAACCTTGAAGAAAAGGACTCCTACTACTTTATATGAAGTCTGGAAAGGGATAATACCTACAGTCAAATACTTCCATGTGTTTGGTAGTAAATGTTATATCTTGACTGATCGTGAACAAAGAAGCAAGATGGATCCCAAGAGTGATGAAGGAATATTTCTGGGCTACTCAACAAACAACGGAGCATTTAGAGTCTTTAATTCCAGAACAAAAGTAATGATGGAATCTATCAATGTTGTGGTTGATGATCAGCAGACTGATGTCACAAACGATGTTGAGACATCCCTAAATGATTCCGCAGCTAATTTCCCAGACAAAAGTAATGAGAATGAACTCACTCAAGCTGAACCTATAGCTGACAAAATTAATAAGGGACCCTCTATCATAATTCAGAAGGATCATCCTAAAGATCTCATTATAGGAGACCCAAATAAAGTGGTCACAACTAGATCAATGGAAGTGATCTCACATGGTTGTTTTGTGTCCAAGATTGAGCCTAGGAATGTCAAGGAAGCCTTGACTGATGAGTTCTGGATCAATGCCATGCAGGAAGAGTTAGGCCAATTCAAGAGAAATGAAGTATGGGAACTAGTTCCAAGACCTGAAGGAATAAATATCATAGGAACAAAGTGGGTGTATAAGAATAAATCTGATGAACAAGGGGTGGTTACTAAAAATAAAGCAAGATTAGTAGCACAAGGATACACTCAAGTTCAAGGAGTTGACTTTGATGAAACATTTGCCCTTGTATCTCGCCTTGAGTCCATTAGACTATTGCTTGGAGTGGCATGTATTCTGAAGTTCAAACTGTTCCAAGTGGATGTAAAAAGTGCCTTCTTGAATGGCTACTTAAATGAGGAAGTATATGTTGAACAACCTAAAGGATTCACAGATCCAAATCTTCCAAAGCATGTGTACAAGTTGAGGAAAGCCCTCTATGGTTTGAAACAAGCTCATATGGCTTAGTATGATAGACTTACAGTGTTCTTCACTAACAATGGATACAGGAAGGGAGGTATTGACAAGACCCTATTTGTTAAGAATGAAGGAGGAAAACTCATGGTGGCTCAAATATATGTGGATGATATTGTGGGATGTCAGATCAAATGGTCAAACATTTTGTTAAACAAATGCAGTCTGAATTTGAAATGAGCCTTGTTGGAGAGCTGACCTATTTTCTTGGGCTACAAGTCAAGCAGATGGAAGATTCTATCTTTCTATCTCAAAGCAAATATGCCAAAAACATTGTTAAGAAGGACATTTGCTCCTACACATCTAAAAGTCTCCAAAGATGAAAATGGTTTTAGTGTAGATCAAAGTCTCTACAGAAGCATGATAGGAATTCTGCTATATCTCACAGCAAGCAGACCTGACATTGCTTTTGCTGTAGGTGTTTGTGCTAGATATCAAGCTGAACCAAAAGTCAGTCACATAAACCAAGTGAAGAGGATACTGAAATATGTCAATGGCACCAGTGACTATGGGATGTTGTATACTCATGGATCTGGATCTATGCTGACTGGATACTGTGATGATGACTGGGCTGGAAGTGCCGATGATAGGAAAAGCACATCAGGAGGATGTTTCTTCTTGGGGAACAACTTAATATCATGGTTGTAGTGGTGTATTCGTCACTTTATGATTTATTGATTAAATCAAAAGCAAAGCATACAAAGATAGAGTCGCCACCGCACTTCTATTTATCCAAAGGAATGGCTAGAAAGCAAACAAAAGCCTAAGAAGTTTTACGCAAAGAAAACTAATAAAAGGTCAGAGATCTGGGTAAGGGGGTAATTATGTTATGGCAAGGTGTTAGGCACCCACAACATCCTAGGTACTCCTAGGGAACCTCTTTTCACAACTTGTTGTAAAAATTATTTGTTTATGAAATATTTTTGTGCAAACATTGATTGTAGAGATGAGAAAAGAATGTACAATTTTATTATTTTTGTGTTTGGATGGATGAAACCCATTGCCTACGTACCTTTTCATGAAAGATAAGGATCAAAATGCCGTAGTTCGGCTAAAAGATTTCAAAAAGTGAATGGATTGATTTTAAACAAAAGCCTTAAGGTCTTTCGTTATCAAAGGGAGAAAACTCAACCTAAATCAACAACAAGTCCACCATGTGAGAACAGCTTCAACGTGCTAGTGAGGGGTTAACCCTATAATAAGCAGGGAAGTCTTACAATTCAATCACTAAGGACAAAAGGTGAGATTCACATCAACCACTAAGATAACTCAGATCTATGGCTAATACATGAAAATTTGATTAAGAAGTGATCATTGAAATCACAAAAGACAATTGAGTGAGTGGAATTAACCAATTAGAAGTATTCACAAAATGAAGTCAAAGTTGACATTAAAGTTCAATTCACAATGAGTATTTATGAAAAGAAGTTTGAAAATCAAAGGCATAAGGCCTAGGTTTCTAGTTTGAAAACAAGTCAGAATGTTTGCACAATAGTTTTCTGGTTTGGGGTAAGGATGAAAATATGGATCAAAGTTAGGCACACAAGAGGGTTAAGGGAACACAGCCATAAAATAGGAGTTGCTTTCTCAAGACCATAGAAATGATCCAAGGAAGTTCCTTTGGAATAAGGCAACGCAAAGCAGTAAGCAAGTAAAACATGGTATCAGAGATAGCCAAAATAAAAGGAAACCAGATGCCAATCAATGGACTTACACTAGACTCACAAAACAAAGATGGATACCAGATGCCAATCAATGGACTTACACTAGCCTCACAAAGCAAAGAAAACAAATGCAATAAGCAAGAGGAAACAAGTTGCCAATAAATGGTCTTACACTCGACTCCAAGGAAATGGAATGCCACTCAATGGTCTTAGTTCCAACTCCTACCAGATCACAGGAAACAAATTCCAATAGCTGGACTTACAATTGACTCCTCAATGGACAAAACAAAATGTCACAAAGTATGAACAATGATCATGAAATGATATACAATTAATGAAAACAAAATGCACAGAGGCACACACAAACAATTATGCACAGATGAACAAACAAGTACACACTATATACAAGCAAAGGGCTTCACACAAAGGTGGGCTTTAGTCAAGGGGTCATATCGACCTTGACAAACAAGCCAACTACTGGAATGGGTGGTCAGGCTCTTAACCTCTAACATTGAGAGTTAGGGTGAGCAGATGAAATGGGAGATGAGGGTTATGCCTCACAGCTCTTAACCCGGGCCGGGGTGAGCTTGAATCAAAGAATGTGTGGGAGTCCATAATGAGGAACTCTATTCCACAATGACTGACTCTATGTACACGATTTTGGGTTTTTATTCAAAATGCGTCAACACAGGGTGTGAGCAAAATGAAGGACTCAACTGAATAGCAGGGGATGGATTGCACATCCCTTCTATCTGCCAATTGCCTCTTAAGAGGACTTAACCTGCTTGGCACAAATATAAACAAACAAAAACATGGCCTCTTAAGGAGGGCTTCAGACAGGTGCCTGCCAAAAACAGCAAGTCTTCCAGACTACATGGAGAGTAGGGATTTACCTAAGTGGTATGCCAACCACAAGCAAAGCAAAGCAACTCAAACAATGAGTTATAGCTACTAAAGTACATGTGTAAACAACCAAACAATCAGTATAGTGTTCAGACAAACAAACAACAGTTAACAACAAACAAACAATCCCAATGTACAATATGTAAACCAAACAATTCAAGTGAGCTATCATCAAAGCCTACAAAACAACCAAATGTTAGCAATCAATAGCAAATATCAACACTCAAATGATGAGGCAACCTCAACCATGGAAATTGGATGCTTGAACCTGAAATTCAAAACTCAAATGTGAGTACAAGCCACTAGGGCTAAGCCTAGGGTCAAAAGTGAAGTAAAAAGTCAAAACAGTAAAGGATATTCAACATGAAGCATCCTTAATCAAATGACAACATGTCATAAAAAATGCCAAGTCAAAATCATTAAGCAAGGGCATGTAGTGAGCAAGAGAAGACAAAGACAATTTCCAAACATGCTAATGAACATTGAGAATGAAAATTCCATATCAAAACAGAAATGACTCAAATAATTGTGGAAATTTTCATGAGTACACAACATATCAAACACAATTAGCATGTCAAAAATTGTAAACAGAAGAGATCAATTGGTCTAGAAATGAAAATGATCAAATAGGACATCCAATTGTGTGACATGCATTGTCACACCATCTCAACATGTCCACAAAACAGGGATGAAAAATGGGGAAAATGCACAATCAAGCCTAAAATGTCAATCAACATGCCAAGAGTCAACACACAAAATTTCATGGCCATTAGATTATTTTTGAGCATTTCACATTAGAAAGAATGGAGCATGGTCACAAAAACACATATGATCAATCAATCCAACACAAATCAAATTCCAGAAGAGATAAAAATCATGAAATCCACACCAAAAAATAAAAGACATTCCAAGGACCATTTAGCAAAAAGAATGGAATTATTTGGATGATTTTTCAATTAGATATGCATTTTTGAAGTTAACAAAAATGTTTGAAATAAAATGACCAAAGCATAGGCAATTATGGAGGGAAAGGAAGAAATGGAAATGAATTTGAAAAAATGGCTTCAGGAGGGATCGAACCCTGTAATAATCAAAAATGCGCTAAAAACCAAAATAAAATGCCAAAATGTCGTGAGCAAGGATCGAACTTCGTAGCGCCAAAACGCAGAGTTTCATTTAATGCGTTGGCAAGCTGAGTCACCAGGTCAAGCACATGTGGCGCCAGTCAAAGAGATATAGGCCAATCGTTTTCCTACCAGGATGCATACAGGGACGCTTGCGTGGCATAAACCCTAGCACAGTCACACTGAACCAGACGGTGGTTCCTTGGGCGGAAACAACCGTCTTCCTCGCGAAGACGGCGGAGCAACAATGCTCACTCATGAAAAATTTTCCAGATTTTTAAAATGAACATATCATCAGAAAGATTATTCCACGTAGGTTACAAATCAAGCATTAATTAATTCCAAATCATCACCAATTATGCAAATCGAAGCAAAGTATATCATACATTCAAAAATTCAATCACATATATCTCAGCCAATAGTTCATCATTTTCAATTCTAAAAGCATCAGCAGAATCAGCATTCCAAGATCTACACTAACATGTCAATGGATTAAAGGATTATGAGATTCGAAAAATTAACCTCTTGAAGAGCAGTTTCTGGAAACACACGATTCAAGGCTTGGCAAGCTGCAAATCCACTCCTGAGTTCTTGTTATGAAGCTTTGTGAAGAAATTGGAGCTTGTAGTGGCTTAGATCTTGCTCAAATTTGAACTTCCATGTTTTTTTGTTCTTGAACTTGCACAGCACGATTCTGGTCCGAATTTGATGATCCAATGCTTGATTTATACTAAATCAACACCAGAGAACAAGAATATGGAAGAAAATAGCAAGGTTATGTGGAAGAAATTTGAATTTCAATGGAGAGAAAATTTTGGAGTGTGATGAAAACTAGATCTAGAAAATGGTGAATAATCAGAAATTCTGTTAGGATTATGTATTTATATAATGTCCTAATCCTACTAAAACACTTAATTAAGCTTGGTTAATGGTGATTAGCAAAAATAAGGTGTATGGCAAAAAAATGAAAATTGGTGGTGTATGGAGCATGCATACGTGAACAGTGTCCAATGTAAGCTCAAATGCACTTAAAATCATTTTATCAACACAATGGCAATGGAAATTAGTTCATGTAATGCACCATTTTTAAATTTTCAAATTTCCCTCTAAAATAGGCATGGGAGAACAAATGATCATATGATGAAAATTCATGCAATGTGATGAATGATTTGGAAAGTTCATGTCATGAGAAGGAAAATGCAAAAAGAGGCACTCATTTTGGAATTATGAATCAAAAGTTATGGCCTTTTGAAGTTCTATGCACACTTGGCAATTATTGGATCATATCTCCTCAACCATTCATCAGATGCTCATGATCTTGGACTTTTTGGAAATGGGAGAGAGAGATCTTCAACTTTCATGTTGGACAAAAATTCATTTGAAGCTTCTTTGATGTTGGAAAGTTGAGTTGAAGTTGGTCCAAAAACTTTCCATTTTTGGAAACTTGAAATTACAGGTCACTTTCCATTTTGGGAAACTTTTGCACTGGCTTCAAATTCTTCAACATTGATGTTTGACATGATGAATAAGCATTGTTGGAACATGAATGGGATGAAGAAACTCAATTTCTCAATTCAAAACCCACAGTTGACTTTCAGTTGACTGGCATAGGTCCTTAGATGACCTGAAAATGTTCTGATGATCCTGAGCTTCAACCACCTGGGAATTTGCTCCAAAATGGACCTCTAGCTCATATAAGCTCAAAATAATGATCACATGATTCCTATCTCAATGGAACCCTCATCTCTTGCACAAAGGATTCACTTGAATTGCCTTGACCTGTTGACTGCTTAAGCTGCAAGACAAATGTTAGATGACATATTTTTGTACATTTTTGGTTAGTGATTAAAAGAAAAGCAATGATATACAAATGCAGGCAATGCTTGGTGATCAAGAACCACTCTCAAGAAAGATATCCCACCCACAGGGAAGGAGGCAAGGTGTCCAATGATCCTTGAGGCAATGTAATGCTATGATATGATGCCATTAGGGATCTTAGGGACAAAATTGGGGTCTTACAGATGCCCCTATTTAAGGTCATTCTAGCCGGAGAAGTGAAGGTTAAAATCTTCATCTCGACACGGTAGAATGGGCTTAAATAACAATAATGAGACAAATTTTGGTCCCTAAGAGACCTCATGATGCAAATGTATGAATGCAAAAGAAACAACCTCTGTGGGGAATATAGGTCCACAAAGAAGAAAGGACGATCCATCGGAGTAATACACTCACCAGGAACAGAGACTCTAACGGGCTCTTATGGGGATAAGAAAAGAATGCGTGAGCAGGACACGACTCTGCATTAGGGGAAAAAAGAACTTGACATTGCGTGAGCAGGACACGACTCGACTGGAGACCTTACTGGGGAGTAAAAGACTCACACTGGGGAAAAGATTTCCAAAGGGAACAAATCCGATGGAAAGACTCAAGCTGACTCAAAGATGCGTGTATTGGGGAAAACGCCAACACAGCAAAACTATCCACAAAGGATACTTCGGATCAAAATCCGGACTCAGACTGGGGAAAGATTCACACAGAACTTCCCTGCTGGGAAAAATTGCATATATTGGGGAAAACGCCAATACAGCAGAAGGGTGAATCACAACAGAAACTCCGCTGGGGAATGTCTAACAAAGACTCTCCAGAGGAAGCAAAAGGGGTGAGGTGTTACCGGTTACTGGGTAACAAGCTCAGGAAGAATGAATATCTAAGACCGGTATAAGGATGAGAGATATCAATCAACCAAAAACATCTGAGGAAGACCTGAAAAAGGTACATCAACTCAGGAAAATCTGACTCCGCAGGGGACCAAGGTCATAATAGGAAGCAGAAAGGAAGGGACACCAGGGATACCGGTTACTGGGTATATAATAGGTGACCGACCGAAACGTGAATTGGTTTACTTCCAAAACACTCATTATTCGAAAGGAGGGCTTGAAAAAGCAAATCGACTTACAGGATGGACATTCGACTCCGCGACGGGAAAACGAATCTTACTCAAATTGAAGGACAAAAGGCTTCAACCAAAGAGCGCATGAGATATATTATCCATTGCCGTCTGAATGTGGATAGTATACTCGCATGGGAGGAGCACCAGAGATACCGGTTACTGGGTATATAATAGGTGGCCGACCGAAAACGTGAATTGGTTTTTACTGCCAAAACACTCATCATCCTGAAGAGAGAAGAACGCAAACTTGATTTTTTTTTTCAGGATGGATATTCGACTCCACAAGGAATACGAATCTTACTCTGCTGGAGAAAAAATCAAAAGATTTGACCCAAAGAGTGCATGAGATATATTATCTATTACCGTCAAAACGTAGATAATATACTCGCATGGAAGATTATCCACAACCGGGTTGTAAGTTGATAAAGGATAGATCGACCGAAATCGTGAATTGGTTTTTACTGCCAAAACACTCATCATCCTGGAAGAAAGCGAAACGCAGACTTGTTTATAGGATGGACATTCGATTCCACAAGGAATACGAATCTTACTCCGCTGGAGAAACAATCAAAAGATTTTGACCAAGGAGTGCATGAGATATATTATCTATTACCGTCAGAACGTAGATAATATACTCGCAAGGAAGGAACACCAGGGATACCGGTTACTGGGTATATAATAGGTGACCTACCGAAAAGAGAAACAATCGTTACCAACAACAACAGGGTAGATGAGAGATAACTCACTGGGGATAAATTACAAGCATACGACAATTATCCAGGAGACATATCACCGGTTACTGGGAGATATGCTCAAAAAAGGATAGCACTGAATATTCGATTCCGCAAAAGGAACACGAATCTTACTCGACTGGGGAAACACAACAGGCTTCGACCGAAGAGTGCATGAGATATATTATCTATTACCGTCATAACATAGATAATATACTTGCATGGAAGATTATCCACAACCGGTTACTAGGTTAATAAAGGATAAATCATCCGAAAAGAAAGGCATCAGGATGCCAAAACTAGGTATATAAAGATGACCGATCAAAGGGAGCAACAATCATTACCAACAAAAAGGGTAGATGAAAGAAGACTCACTGGGGATGCATTGATAAGAAAAATCAATGATCCGGGGAACAAATCACTGGCAAACGGTGAAAGGACACGCTGAGGATAAAATTGCTAGCATACTGCAATTATCCACAAGAAGGAGGGAAAAGACCCGTCGGGGATACAATTGCTTACTCAGAGCAATTACCCAGAAGAGGATGGGGAAAGATCAACATCGAATACTGGATATTGATAACCACAAAGAGGGGATTACATCTACCGAATACTGGGTAGAAAACCACAGACGAGTAACCGTCATCGGTTAGGATGAACAACAAGGTTAACTCTGCACAGGGGAGAAATTAGGATTTACAACTACCGAATACTGGGTAGAAGACCAAAGACTCAGCTGAGGATAAAATTGCTAGCATACGACAATTATCCACAAGAGAGCACAGACTCCATAGGGAGAAAACAACAACATAGGATTTATAACTACCGAATACTGGGTAGAAAACCGCAAAATCCGCCATCAACCAGACTGAACCACAAAGGTTACCTCTGCTAGGGGATAAAAGTAGGATTTATAACTACCGAATACGGAGTAGAAAACCACGAACCTGATGAGGATAAAAAGTAGGGTTTACAACTACCGGTCTTTGGGTAGAAGACCAAAGCCTCTGCGTGGGGAGCGAAAGGATCACTACTCCGCACGGGGAAAACAAATAGGGTTTATAACTACCAGTTACTGGGTAGAAAACCACAAACTCTGCTGAAGAGCAAGAAACTAGGATTTACAACTACCGAATACTGGGTAGAAAACCACTGACTCTTGCTGAGGCACAAAAGGTTCACAAATACCAAACTCTGGGTAAACAACCACAGATTCCGCAAAGAGGGAAAAGGTATATAGGATTTATAACTACCGGTTACTGGGTAGAAAACCACAAAGGTTAGGACTTACAACTACCGGTTACTGGGTAGAAGCCACAAATTCCGCTGAGGATAAAGTGAATGATTGTCGGTTACTGAGCAACTATTCATTTATACCGCAGGGAAGCACAAGAGACAGTTGAAAAAAGGCCAATTCAGGATCAAACCAAAAAGGCAAACTGAATCAAGACTCGTCCTAATGAGGAAAGAACTCAATAGGGAAACCCATCCCAATGTATGTGTTGGGAGGAAACGGAAACAACCGTCATCCACGAGGATATAACTCAGTGGGGAAATGCAGAAGGAATGACAGACACTTTCTGCTTAAGGGGCTGACTCTATATTGAGAGATTAGACACCCGACATCTGCTTGGGGAGATCTACTGGGGAGATCTATATCACCAAAAGCAGGAGACAACAAACAAAGGATATATGGCAAAAAATGCAACATGAATATCCGAATGTTGAAAATATGCATGAATATGTGTGATTTATGTTTGATGAATGCTGACAAACAGACATTTCTAACACAAACAGGTCCAGGAATCAAACGCCCGGTACTACACCACAGGAGAGAAAGCCAGGATCACCGGAGAATAACCAATTCTGACGGGATCAGGAAACAACCAGATCTCTGCAAGGATGGATCATCAGTCTCAACTGGGAAAGAGAGCTCGCTGCACAGGCAAGAACTGCCACGAAAGCAACTCCAAACAAATCCACTAGGGAAAACCCACTGAGGGAGAAAAGATCATACAAATAGATTCTGCCACACAAGCAACTCTACTGGCGATCGAAGATATCAAGAAATCACCAAATCTCTGCAGGGGAGAAAGGCCCAAGAGGTTTCCGGAGGGATCGTCAGTCACAACCGGAGAAAAGAGTTCAATGCACAGGCAGAAACGCCACAACAGCAACTCACACTAGGGATCAGAGATGCCAGGAAGCAAACAAATCTCTGATGGGGATAGATAGCATAGATGAAGCTCATCATGACAATAAATCTGCTAGGGATCTATCCGAGGAAATGACGAAGCATTGGGATGTCAACCCACCAACTACCGAATCTTCCAAAGAAAAGCAACCCATGCTGGGGAGAGAATAATGCTGGAGAGGAAAGTTGAAATCTTCAACAAACACTCTGCTTGGGACTGGCCCACGAAAATGTTCAAACGACACTCTACTGGGGATGCAAACCACAATAGGGCTAAAACAGCACTCCACTGGGGATGAAAACCACCATGGGGCTAGTAGAGGCTAGGAGGAAGAATGTTGTACTGCTGGGGAAATGAAGCTGAACAACTTCAACCAACATTGCACTGAGCAACCCCGATGAGGAGAAACCATGAAAGGTTCTATAGGAAAAAGATACAGTTATCTGAGATATGAACAAATGTCTTACCTTGTTGGAAATCATACCACCCTTGGGAGAGCACTGAGAATCTCCTGAGTATCCTTCAATCATTGTGAATGTTCACTTTGTTTAAAAACAATTTGTGAAAGATTTGTTTATTTTGAAAACAATGATATTTTATCAATTAACAACATGCAAAACATTTGTTGAATTGAAACAAATAAGAGTGCAAATAATTGGATAAAAGCTCAAATTGATTTGATGGAATGGTAGTCTGCAAATGGCAAGACTCCATAGATCTGTACAAAATTTGAAATCGGTGATATATATTGGCAGAGGGCTACATTGAACATAATGACCATTTCTCTACCAAATTGAATTCGATGTATTTGAAGCTTCAGTTGACGACGACTGAGCGAGAATCTCTGACGAAAAGACAGTTGTGGAACAGAAAATCTTGTCAGGATGCAGTTACTTGCCAAATCCCTAATTTTTGCCTAGATTGCCCCAGGGTAAGGTACTCAATCTAGCGGGATGCAAATTCATTTTTTTTATGTCTCTAATTTTTGCCTGGATCGCCCTTTCGGGTTTTCCACCGAGACGCTCATTTTTGCCTAAGCCGCCCTTTCGGGTTTTCAACTTAGCGAGCTATTCTGTTTTTCTTTTTAGGCGAAGTATTTCTTGACTGCATCTGAATTCACAGGACGAGTGAAATCCTCCCCATCCATTGTTGTAAGCATCAAAGCACCGCCTGAAAAGGCTCTCTTAACAACATATGGACCTTCATAGTTTGGAGTCCACTTGCCCCTGGAATCGGGCGCGAAAGACAAGACTTTCTTGAGCACAAGGTCACCTTCTCGGAATACACGAGGCTTGACCTTCTTATCGAATGCTTTCTTCATTCTCTGCTGATATAACTGACCATGACACATGGCAGTCAATCGCTTTTCTTCAATCAAATTCAATTGGTCGTAACGACTCTGAATCCATTCAGCATCAGTCAACTTGGCTTCCATCAAGACTCTCATTGATGGGATCTCCACCTCTACTGGGAGAACAGCCTCCATGCCGTAAACAAGAGAGAAAGGGGTTGCCCCTATTGAAGTGCGGACAGACGTACGATATCCATACAAAGCAAATGGCAGCATCTCATGCCAATCTTTGTACGTGACAACCATCTTCTGGATAATCTTCTTGATATTTTTATTAGCAGCTTCAACAGCCCCATTCATCTTGGGTCTGTAAGGAGAGGAATTATGGTGTGCGATCTTGAACTCAGCGCACAACTCTTCCATCATTTTGTTGTTCAAGTTAGATCCATTATCAGTAATGATCTTATCAGGCACACCATAACGGCATATCAGCTGATTCTTGACAAACTTCACGACCACCTGCCTGGTCACATTAGCATATGACGCCGCTTCAACCCATTTGGTAAAGTAGTCAATTGCTACGAGAATAAACCTGTGTCCGTTTGACGCTTTCGGTTCCATCATGCCGATCATGTCGATTCCCCACATAGAGAAAGGCCATGGTGATGAAATCACATTCAGAAGTGTCGGAGGAATATGAATCTTATCCGCGTAAATCTGACACTTATGGCATTTCTTCACGTATTTGCAGCAGTCAGACTCCATTGTCAGCCAATAGTAGCCTGCTCTCAGCATCTTTCTAGCCATGGCATGTCCATTGGAATGAGTACCAAATGAACCCTCATGGACCTCAGTCATCAACAGGTTTGCTTCGTGTCTATCCACGCATCTGAGCAGAACCATGTCAAAATTTCTCTTATAAAGCACTTCACCACTGAGGTAGAAACTGCCTGACAACCTTCTCAGAGTTTTCCTGTCTTTCACAGATGCCCCAGGCGGGTAGACCTGGTTCTGAAGGAAATTCTTGATATCAAAATACCAAGGCTTATCATCTTGTACTTCTTCAACTGCAAATACGTGAGTTGGTCTATCCAAGCGCATCATGGTGATATTGGGAACTTCATTCCAATACTTGACCACAATCATTGAAGCAAGTGTAGCAAGAGCATCTGCCATCCGATTATCTTCTCGAGGGATATGATGAAAGTCAACTTCTGTAAAGAACGTTGAAATCCTCCTCGCATAATCTCTGTACGGAATGAGACCAGGTTGATTCGTTTCCCACTCACCCTTGATCTGATTGACAACGAGGGCCGAATCACCATACACATCAAGATGCTTGATCCTTAGATCAATGCCCTCTTCTAATCCCATAATACAGGCTTCGTACTCAGTCATATTATTCGTGCATTTGAAAGTTAGCCTTGCTGTAAATGGAATATGTGTGCTCTGAGGAGTAATGATTACTTCCCCAATTCCATTTCCGTACTGATTTACAGCGCCATCAAACATCATCGTCCATCTGGAACCAGGTTCTGGACCTTCATCAAGTGTAGGCTCATCGCAATCTTTCATTTTTAAATACAGAATTTCCTCGTCTGGGAAGTCGTACTGAACAGACTGATGATCTTCAATCGGCTGATGGGCCAAGTGGTCAGCCAAGATACTACCTTTGATAGCTTTCTGAGCTCGATACTCAATATCATACTCAGACAACAACATCTGCCAACGGGCAATCCTCCCGGTTAAAGCAGGTTTCTCGAAGATATACTTGATCGGATCCATTCTGGATATCAACCAAGTTTTGTATGATTTATCATGTACTGGCATAAACGTTTAGCGGACCAAGCCAAAGCACAACACGTCTTCTCAAGCATAGAGTATCGAGACTCATAATCAGTGAATTTCTTACTCAGATAGTAGATAGCAGATTCTTTCTTTCCCGATTCGTCTTGCTGACCAAGGACACAACCCATTGAGTCTTCAAGAACAGTCAGATACATGATCATAGGTCTTCCTTCTACAGGCGGAGACAAGATCGGAGGTTCAGACAGATACTCTTTGATACTATCGAAAGCTTTCTGGCAATCCTCGGTCCAATCATGAGATTGATCTTTCCGGAGGAGCTTGAATATCGACGCACATGTGGCAGTCATGTGGGATATAAATCTGGAAATGTAATTCAAGCGGCCAAGAAAACCTCGGACTTGCTTCTCAGCTTTGGGCGCAGGCATCTCTTGTATTGCTTTGACCTTTGCAGGATCAACCTCAATACCTCTTTCGCTGACAACAAAACCCAATAACTTGCCAGAACGGACTCCAAATGTACATTTGTTCGGATTCAGACGAAGCTTGTACTTCCTCAGACGCTGAAAAAGCTTCAACAAATGCTCAATATGTTCAACTTCCGTTCTTGACTTGGAAATCATATCATCGACATAGACCTCTATCTCCTTGTGCATCATATCATGAAACAAGGTAGTCATAGCTCGTTGATACGTGGCTCCGGCGTTCTTCAAACCGAAGGGCATCACTCGATAACAGAATGTTCCCCAAGGTGTGATGAATGTTGTCTTCTCCATATCCTCGGGTGCCATCTTGATTTGATTATATCCGGAAAATCCGTCCATAAACGAAAAGACTTTGAATTTAGCTGTATTGTCTACCAACATATCAATGTGTGGTAGAGGGAAATCATCTTTCGGACTAGCTTTATTCAAATCTCTGTAATCAACACACATACGAACTTTTCCGTCTTTCTTAGGCACAGGCACAATATTGGCCACCCATTGAGGATACATAGAAGTCACCAGAAACCCCGCATCAATTTGCTTCTGAACTTCCTCTTTGATCTTCACTGCCATATCTGGATGAGTTCTTCTTAGCTTCTGCTTCACTGGCACGCACTCAGGCTTCAAAGGCAGGAAATGTTGCACAATATCTGTATCTAGACCTGGCATGTCTTCATACGACCAAGCAAAGATATCGGAATATTCTCGTAGCAAACTGATCAACCCCTTCTTGACAGACTCTTCAAGGAGTGCCCCAATCTTCACTGTTCGAACACAATCTTCAGACCCCAAGTTGACTGTTTCCAGATTCTCGAGATGTGGCTGAATGATCTTCTTTTCGTGCTCAAGGAGACGGGTAATCTCGTCAGGAATCCCCTTCAACATCATCTTCCTCTGCCTCGAATACAGGGAATTCAAAATTGGGAGATGGCGTTGGATCATTATGTTCAATGGGTTTAAGAATCAATCTGCATAATGATTTTGGATAATGGAAAGCTTTTGAATTTAAACAAGCAAATCATTATGCAGATGAAAAGATTGCTTTTATTTGTTTTTCAGGGTTTTTTATGATCACCAATTTCATGCAAGAAGCAAAAAGTGAAAACAAATGGAAAAACAAATGTTTAACATGCGTTCATTGAATGAAAACATCATTGTGTTAATATTGCCAACAATGTCATCACTTCTCCTTTTGGCATGGGAGAAGGGTTTTTAAACAAAGCAAACATATTACGCTGACTTATGAATGACCGTAGGAACATCCACAGCGACCCAATTGTGGCAGATCCCGCTAGGGATGACAAAATTGTCAGTATCCTCTGCATCTTCTTCCAGAATAGCAGCCGCTTCGTCAGCTTGATCGGCGTGGATGAAACCTCCACTCTTGAACAACCCTTTCTCGTTGAAGACCCCTGAAGAATAGCCAATGCCAGCCCGAGACTTGTTATCTTCAAGCTCGATCATTTTTCCTAGACCAGCAACTGCACCACATTCAATGGCCAGTTTCGCATCACGATAGGAAGCAAATGAAGGAGTTTTCTTCTCAACAGTCTCGGCTATAGATAAAGCTTGGAAAGGAGTTCCAACTTCATCCTCAGCATCAATGTATGAGAAAGAAGACATGTGGCTAACTAGTAATGATTCCATCAAAAGCACTTAGTCTGGTGAATTCCTCTTTGAGCTCACGGTTCTCTTGCTCGAGGTGTTCCATCAATCTGGAAGAGTTGGCTCTAGTGTAGTACCGGTGAGTCAGCTTGTCTTCAAAATAAATGAAGAGCAACTGAGTCAGGCCACAGACAAGAAGACCGGAACAACACCTGCTTATGCAAATGATGCATGCAATGCTCGTGCATATGATTTGTTTTTATTTTCGAAGGAACTTTTAGGGTATTATTTGCAAATTTTGAATATTAAGCATTTGATCTCATATGGAAAATATCTCATCAAATATATTTGAGAAAAGAAGTACAGCATTGTCAATCATGTTACAAGAGAAAAGGAAAATAAACATCCTATGGATCCCTAGAAGCTCGGGATGCCGGAAGATAAGCTACACGAAGCCTCTTAATCTCCCTCTCATATGCCGTTTCCATATCCGATTTGTCTTTGGCGAGTCTGTCATACCTCCTTTTCCAAAATTTGGAAGACTGAGGAAGTAGAGACGTCCAAGCATCATCAGGATCATCAATGACCTGATGCTCGAGGAACTTGATCAGAGCATCCTTCTCCTTAAGCTGGTGAAGCAACTCTTCTCTTTCACGGATCCAGGCACGTGAAAGGTCTTCGTCTCTTAACTCCTCTACATCTTGGTTAGGGAGGGTTGAAGGCCCAGCCACAACCGTAGGTGTAGGTCTTGGATAGTCATAGGGCATGAGATACTCAGATGCTCTCTTCCTCACCCAAGCAGTATACGGCTCCAAGGCTATGAAGTTCTTCGGACCCAACTCGCTTCTACCCTTCTTGTGGATCTTGCGCCAAGCGCGGACCATCCTGGCTTTCAAGCCTTGGGGATCTTTACCCTCCTGAAAGAACACACCTTCTAACAGAATGTTATTAGGTTTATCCTTTAGGGGGAACCCAAGCTGACGACGTGCTAACACAGGGTTATAGCTAATTCCACCACATGTACCAAGAAGAGGCACATTGGAGAATTCACCACAAGAGTCAATAATCTGCACAGTGTCATAGACACGATCATACCAAGAGATATCGTCATTAGTGAGAGACATAAGTCTCGTAGACCACCGTAGACATCCCTTGTTCTCCTTGAAAGCGACCGTCTAAGGTAAGTGAGAAATAAACCACTTATACAACAGAGGCAAACAGCACACAATAGCACCACTACCCTTTGCATTCCTCAGATGCAAAGAGAAATAGGTATCACCCAACAGAGTCGGAACGAGATTAAGAACAGAGAAGATCCTAATAGCGTTCACATCCACAAATTTGTCGATGTTGGGGAACAATACTAATCCATAAATGAGCAGCACGAATATGGCCTCAAAGGCATCCTCACTCATGGCCTTCCCATAAACGGTAGCTTGAGCGATGAGGAAATCAGAAGGAAGACCTTGAATTCCACCTTTGGTAGTCATATGAGCTTTAACCAAGGATCCATCTATATGCAACATGTCAGCTATCTCTTGAGAAGTAGGAATACTCTCCAAGCCATTGAACGGCAACTGGTCCAGAATAGGAATACCCACAAGATGAGCATACTCCTCAAGGGTAAGCAATAGCTGAAGGTCTGGAAAAGAGAAGCAATGATACAGAGGATCATAGAACTGCACCAAAGTGCCCATCAACCCTTCATCAACCTGAGTAGTCAACAGAGGCAGAAGCTTCCCATAACGAGCTTTGAAACCCAAGGGATCTAATACATAAGATGTCAGATTCCTTAACTCTTTCAGATCGGGTTGTCGGAAGCTGTACTTCTTTGTATGCCTTTTTGGTCTTTCCATATCTGAAAATTTTGCAAATAAACCCCTTAAGTTCCTTGAAAATTTTCTGATTTTTCTGATGATATGGATGCAGATGAATGCATGAATGCATGAATGCAACAATCACACTCAAGGATCAAGCAAAGCACACCAGACAAAGGTCATGGGAAAGCTCATAACATCCTTAATATCAATCATCCATTTTGGTGGATTATGGTTTACACCTTATCAACACCCAAGTTCCATTGATATTAACGATACATGAATCGGCTCAATCATCCTTAATATCAATCATCCATTTTGGTGGATTATGGTTTACACCTTATCAACACCCAAGTTCCATTGATATTAAGGATGTCTGAACGACTCAACCATGAATCACGGATTTGTTGTGAGTCACGAGCATGGAGTCTCGGTTAAGAACCACCCAAAGGGAGTGTACTAGGGTTTAAACCTACCGAACATGTTCTACAAGAGGTTCCCATAGTCATCATCCCATCTTTCGAATATTATCGGAGGAACGAATACTCGTATTCCAAAAATATTCTCAAGAGAGACTCTTATGAGTGTAGTATCGCGTGACAATCGCATCAAATCTTACATTTGAACGACTTCCGCACTACGTCCTAAAAATAGGCCAAGATGGGCTTGGTAAACTAAGGTCCTTGGCTTCTAAGGCACATGTTGAAAGAATAATACCTAACCACAAATAACTTGTGTGACATTATTAATCCAACGTGACCTCCACCAAGTGAATGGACTCGCAAGTCAACTTGCTAAGGAATAACTCCACACAAGTCGACGAGACTATGCCATTCTCCTATCATAGGGTACACTCGAGTTCGGGTATAGAACTCATCTCACAGAGATCACCAAGCAAGCAAGCAATTGATATATCAAGCAATTCAATCATTACAAACAATACAGTAATCCCAAATTGTACAAAAATATGTCATAAACAAATAATACAACAAAGTGTGAAAAGTAGGCAAACCCACTAGGAATATTGTTTGTCCCCAGCAGAGTCGCCACTTTTCTGTAGCGGTGTATTCGTCACTTTATGATTTATTGACTAAATCAAGAGCAAAGCATACAAAGATAGAGTCGCCACCGCACTTCTATTTATCCAAAGGAATGGCTAGAAAGTGAACAAAAGCCTAAGAAGTTTTACGCAAAGAAAACTAATAAAAGGTCAGAGATCTGGGTAAGGGGGTAATTATGTTATGGCAAGGTGTTAGGCACCCACAACATCCTAGGTACTCCTAGGGAACCTCTTTTCACAACTTGTTGTAAAAATTATTTGTTTATGAAATATTTTTGTGCAAACATTGATTGTAGAGATGAGAAAAGAATGTACAATTTTATTATTTTTGTGTTTGGATGGATGAAACCCATTGCCTACGTACCTTTTCATGAAAGATAAGGATCAAAACGCCGTAGTTCGGCTAAAAGATTTCAAAAAGTGAATGGATTGATTTTAAACAAAAGCCTTAAGGTCTTTCGTTATCAAAGGGAGAAAACTCAACCTAAATCAACAACAAGTCCACCATGTGAGAACAGCTTCAACGTGCTAGTGAGGGGTTAACCCTATAATAAGCAGGGAAGTCTTACAATTCAATCACTAAGGACAAAAGGTGAGATTCACATCAACCACTAAGATAACTCAGATCTATGGCTAATGCATGAAAATTTGATTAAGAAGTGATCATTGAAATCACAAAAGACAATTGAGTGAGTGGAATTAACCAATTAGAAGTATTCACAAAATGAAGTCAAAGTTGACATTAAAGTTCAATTCACAATGAGTATTTATGAAAAGAAGTTTGAAAATCAAAGGCATAAGGCCTAGGTTTCTAGTTTGAAAACAAGTCAGAATGTTTGCACAATAGTTTTCTGGTTTGGGGTAAGGATGAAAATATGGATCAAAGTTATGCACACAAGAGGGTTAAGGGAACACAGCCACAAAATAGGAGTTGCTTTCTCAAGACCATAGAAATGATCAAAGGAAGTTCCTTTGGAATAAGGCAACACAAAGCAGTAAGCAAGTAAAACATGGTATCAGAGATAGCCAAAATAAAAGGAAACCAGATGCCAATCAATGGACTTACACTAGACTCACAAAACAAAGATGGATACCAGATGCCAATCAATGGACTTACACTAGCCTCACAAAGCAAAGAAAACAAATGCAATAAGCAAGAGGAAACAAGTTGCCAATAAATGGTCTTACACTCGACTCCAAGGAAATGGAATGCCACTCAATGGTCTTAGTTCCAACTCCTACCAGATCACAGGAAATAAATGCCAATAGCTGGACTTACAATTGACTCCTCAATGGACAAAACAAAATGTCACAAAGTATGAACAATGATCATGAAATGATATACAATTAATGAAAACAAAATGCACAGAGGCACACACAAACAATTATGCACAGATGAACAAACAAGTACACACTATATACAAGCAAAGGGCTTCACACAAAGGTGGGCTTTAGTCAAGGGGTCATATCGACCTTGACAAACAAGCCAACTACTGGAATGGGTGGTCAGGCTCTTAACCTCTAACATTGAGAGTTAGGGTGAGCAGATGAAATGGGAGATGAGGGTTATGCCTCACAGCTCTTAACCCGGGCCGGGGTGAGCTTGAATCAAAGAATGTGTGGGAGTCCATAATGAGGAACTCTATTCCACAATGACTGACTCTATGTACACGATTTTGGGTTTTTATTCAAAATGCGTCAACACAGGGTGTGAGCAAAATGAAGGACTCAACTGAATAGCAGGGGATGGATTGCACATCCCTTCTATCTGCCAATTGCCTCTTAAGAGGACTTAACCTGCTTGGCACAAATATAAACAAACAAAAACATGGCCTCTTAAGGAGGGCTTCAGACAGGTGCCTGCCAAAAACAGCAAGTCTTCCAGACTACATGGAGAGTAGGGATTTACCTAAGTGGTATGCCAACCACAAGCAAAGCAAAGCAACTCAAACAATGAGTTATAGCTACTAAAGTACCTGTGTAAACAACCAAACAATCAGTATAGTGTTCAGACAAACAAACAACAGTTAACAACAAACAAACAATCCCAATGTACAATATGAAAACCAAAGAATTCAAGTGAGCTATCATCAAAGCCTACAAAATAACCAAATATTAGCAATCAATAGCAAATATCAACACTCACATGATAAGGCAACCTCAACCATGGAAATGGATGCTTGAACCTGAAATTCAAAACTCAAATGTGAGTACAAGCCACTAGGGCAAAGCCTAGGGTCAAAAGTGAAGTAAAAAGTCAAAACAGCAAAGGATATTCAACATGAAGCATCCTTAATCAAATGAGAACATGTCATAAAAAATTCCAAGTCAAAATCATTAAGCAAGGGCATGTAGTGAGCAAGAGAAGACAAAGACAATTTCCAAACATGCAAATGAACATTGAGAATGAAAATTCCATATCAAAACATAAATGACTCAAATAATTGTGGAAATTTTCATGAGTACACAACATATCAAACACAATTAGCATGTCAAAAATTGTAAACAGAAGAGATCAATTGGTCTAGAAATGAAAATGATCAAATAGGACATCCAATTGTGTGACATGCATTGTCACACCATCTCAACATGTCCACAAAACAGGGATGAAAAATGGGAAAAATGCACAATCAAGCCTAAAATGTCAATCAACATGTCAAGAGTCAACAACAAAGTTTCATGGCCATTAGATTATTTTTGAGCATTTCACATTAGAAAGAATGGAGCATGGTCACAAAAACACATATGATCAATCAATCCAACACAAATCAAATTCTAGAAGAGATAAAAATCATGAAATCCACACCAAAAAATAAAAGACATTCCAAGGATCATTTAGCAAAAAGAATGGAATTATTTGGATGATTTTTCAATTAGATATGCATTTTTGAAGTTAACAAAAATGTTTGAAATAAAATGACCAAAGCATAGGCAATTATGGAGGGAAAGGAAGAAATGGAAATGAATTTGAAAAAATGGCTTCAGGAGGGATCGAACCCTGTAATAATAAAAAATGCGCTAAAAACCAAAATAAAATGCCAAAATGTCGTGAGCAAGGATCGAACTAGGTAGCGCCAAAACGCAGAGTTTCATTTAATGCGTTGGCAAGCTGAGTCACCAGGTCAAGCACATGTGGCGCCATTCAAAGGGATATAGGCCAATCGTTTTGCTACCAGGATGCACACAGGGACGCTTGCGTGGCATAAACCCTAGCACAGTCACACTGAACCAGACAGTGGTTCCTTGGGCGGAAACAACCGTCTTCCTCGCGAAGACGGCAGAGCAACAGTGCTCACTCATGAAAATTTTTCCAGATTTTTAAAATGAACATATCATCAGAAAGATTATTCCACGTAGGTTACAAATCAAGCATTAATTCATTCCAAATCATCACCAATTATGCAAATCGAAGCAAAGTATATCATACATTCAAAAATTCAATCACATATATCTCAGCCAATAGTTCATCATTTTCAATTCTAAAAGCATTAGCAGAATCAGCATTCCAAGATCTACACTAACATGTCAATGGATTAAAGGATTATGAGATTCGAAAAATTAACCTCTTGAAGAGCAGTTTCTGGAAACGCACAATTCAAGGCTTGGCAAGCTGCAAATCCACTCCTGAGTTCTTGTTATGAAGCTTTGTGAAGAAATTGGAGCTTGTAGTGGCTTAGATCTTGCTCAAATCTGAACTTCCATGTTTGTGTTCTTGAACTTGCACAGCACGATTCTGGTCCGAATTTGATGATCCAATGCTTGATCTATACTAAATCAACACCAGAGAACAAGAATATGGAAGAAAATAGCAAGGTTATGTGGAAGAAATTTGAATTTCAATGGAGAGAAAATTTTGGAGTGTGATGAAAACTAGATCTAGAAAATGGTGAATAATCAGAAATTCTGTTAGGATTATGTATTTATATGATGTCCTAATCCTACTAAAACACTTAATTAAGCTTGGTTAATGGTGATTAGCAAAAATAAGGTGTATGGCAAAAAATTGAAAATTGGTGGTGTATGGAGCATGCATACGTGAACAGTACCCAATGTAAGCTCAAATGCACTTAAAATCATTTTATCAACACAATGGCAATGGAAATTAGTTCATGTAATGCACCATTTTTAAATTTTCAAATTTCCCTCTAAAATAGGCATGGGAGAACAAATGATCATATGATGAAAATTCATGCAATATGATGAATGATTTGGAAAGTTCATGTCATGAGAAGGAAAATGCAAAAAGAGGCACTCATTTTGGAATTATGAATCAAAAGTTATGGCCTTTTGAAGTTCTATGCACACTTGACAATGATTGGATCATATCTCCTCAACCATTCATCAGATGCTTATGATCTTGGACTTTTTGGAAATGGGAGAGAGAGATCTTCAACTTTCATGTTGGACAAAAATTCATTTGAAGCTTCTTTGATGTTGGAAAGTTGAGTTGAAGTTGGTCCAAAAACTTTCCATTTTTGGAAACTTGAAATTACAGGTCACTTTCCATTTTGGGAAACTTTTGCACTGGCTTCAAATTCTTCAACATTGATGTTTGACATGATGAATAAGCATTGTTGGAACATGAATGGGATGAAGAAACTCAATTTCTCAATTCAAAACCCACAGTTGACTTTTAGTTGACTGGCATAGGTCCTTAGATGACCTGAAAATGTTCTGATGATCCTGAGCTTCAACCACCTGGGGAATTTGCTCCAAAATGGACCTCTAGCTCATATAAGCTCAAAATAATGATCACATGATTCCTATCTCAATGGAACCCTCATCTCTTGCACAAAGGATTCACTTGAATTGCCTTGACCTGTTGACTGCTTAAGCTGCAAGACAAATGTTAGATGACATATTTTTGTACATTTTTGGTTAGTGATTAAAAGAAAAGCAATGATATACAAATGCAGGCAATGCTTGGTGATTAAGAACCACTCTCAAGAAAGATATCCCACCCACAGGGAAGGAGGCAAGGTGTGCAATGATCCTTGAGGCAATGTAATGCTATGATATGATGCCATGAGGGATCTTAGGGACAAAATTGGGGTCTTACAATGGTTTAGTAAGAAACAATATTGTGTCCACTGTTGAAGCTGAATACATAGCAACTGGAAGTAGTTGTTCTCAACTGGTCTGGATGAAACAGATGCTGACTGAATACAATGTCACGCAAGATGTCATGACATTGTACTGTGACAACCTGAGTGCTATAAACATTTCTAAGATTCCTATTCAGTACAGTAGGACAAAACACATTGATATTCGTCATCATTTTATTAGAGAACTAGTGGAAGAGAAAATCATAGCCCTGGAGCATGTTACTACTGAAATGCAATTAGCTAATATATTTACAAAGGCTATGGATGCTAATCAATTTGAATGTCTAAGAGGGAAATTAGGGGTTTGTATCTATGAGAATTTATAGCAATTAATTTGGAGTGGAAAAGGTAATAAAAATATTATATGCCCACTTAAAAGAAAGTGCCCCATTTATGGTAAATCATTACCTAGTATTAGAACTTCTATCTATAGCATTTTCACACGCAACCTTAGCTCAAACACTTCCACCTTCCTCAAACTTCATCGACCTTCTCTGCTAGGGCAACAAAAATTCTTTCACAAGCTCAATAAGATGTCACAACATCCTTTATCTTCTAGTTCTAAAAACACCAAACCTGCGCACAAAGCTAGAACACCCTCCATGGATTTTCTTAATGAAGACATTTTGGAAGTGATTCCCCTATCAGTCATCCCAGGCGACGCCTCTGGTCCATCCTCCACTACAGGACATACTCAAGGTAACAGTTCTGATAACCCTACCTCTAAAGATGACATGCATTATACTGATCGTGTCATTAGAAATCTTGTCACGAGGATCCTAAATGAAGGACACTCTGTAAAGGGAGTTTCTACTCCCCTATCTAGAAGGGACCCTTCTCCTAAGGTTGGACCTCACAATGAGAAAGATGATGATTTATCTAGGTCTGAGAAAGATATTGTTGCAGAAGGACTGTGTTCTTTAGGGCAAACCCTGCCTTGTAAAAAATCTGTAGATGCTTCTCAGTCTAAGAAGCATGACTCTGCTAAGAAGGTAATTGACTTGGAAGAAAAGAGCTCAGATGATGAAGATGATAGCTTGCTTCATCACTTGAAGCCAAGTGTTGCTAAGAGAATGAAGACCAGGAAGGGTAGGTCTGTGGCTGAGATGATGACAGCCAAAACTGGTAAGAAGGCTACTGTTGTAGGCCCTTCAAAGTCTTGGAGTAAAGTGGAGGTAAAGAAGAGAAAGGTAAGAGAAAGTTCTGATTCAGAGGAAGATGTTGATGAAGATGTCCCGGACATCTCTCCTGTCAAAAAGTCAACTGCTAGAAAATCCCCTGCAAAGGTTGCTGCTGTACACCTGGATAACATTTCCTTCCATCTTGAAGATGGTACAGCAAAATGGAAATTTGTAATCCAAAGGAGAGTGGTTGTGGAAAGAGAACTGGGAAAGGATGTTGTGAAGGTTGAGGAGGTCATGGGCCTGATCAAGTCTGCTGGATTAATGAAGACTGTTAGTGGGTTACCTCAATGTTTTGAAGGTTTTGTTAAAGAGTGTGTGGTGAACATCCCTGAGGACATTGCTGACAAGAACAACAAAGAGTTTTGTAAGGTGTTTGTTAGAGGAAAGTGTGTGAAGTTTTCTCCAACTGTGATCAATAAGTTCCTAGGAAGAGGAACAGAAGGTGCTGGTGAACTAGAGGCCACAGACAATGAGGTCTGTAGGAAAATAACTGTTGAACAGGTCAAGGAGTGGCCAAGCAAGAAGCATCTCTCTGCTAGAAAATTAACTGTGAAATATGCTATCTTGCATAAGATAGGATCAGCAAACTGGGTACCAACAAATCACATCTCTACAATCTCAAATGCTCTTGGAAGGCTCATATTTTCTATTGGAACCAAGCTTAATTTTGATTATGGGAGATTCATTTTTGAACAAATTGTCAAACATGCCTCTACAAATGCAGTGAAGCTGCCCATAGCTTTTCCCTCAATAATTTGTGGGATAATCCTAAGCCAGCAACCAGGAATTATGAGCACAAGTGATATCCCTAGTAGAAGAAAACCTCCATTGTCAATTCATTACAAATTATTTGAAGGCAGTCATGTCAATGACATTGTCATGACATCTGCTGTGAAGAAGCCAGCCTCTCAAGGTGGCCTGATTGCTGAACTGAAAGAGACCTGTAAGGAATTGGAGACTGGGATAAGGGTGGCTAAAGCTAGGAAAGAAGCTCTAGAGGTTCTGATTAATAGCTTGGAGCAAGGAGATAGAGGTAATGTTGGTCAAGGCAAGGAAACAGAAGCCCACACCTATAGTGAGAGGTCTAAATCTCAAGATAAATCAAGTGGCAGTTCTGGGTCTGAAGCTGATGAAGATGCTAGCTCCTCTGACTGAGTGTTGGTGAAGTTTGTCCCCCTGTTATGATGATGTGTTGTTCTGGATGCCTTGATGTTTGATGTTTTTTTTGCCTTGATGTAATTTCTTGGGTTTTTTGTGATTTCTCTGGATTCATTTTATCTCAGCTTATGTAGCTTGTATATTTGTGGTTCTGTAACACCTGAAAATATGTTTTAACATTCTATGTGACATTCTCTGTTGGACTAATAGACATTTATTTTGTCTCATTGGTCTCTTTGGTCTATTTTGACTAAAAGGGGGAGAAGTAGCTAAAGGAGAGTTGCAGTTAATATGTGCTATGAAGTAGCTAGGCTATAAACAGGTTACATGTGTTGTTGAAGGATGTTTTGTGTAGTACAGGGAATGTTGAAGGTGATGTCAGATAGGGTGATGGATGTTACAGGTGTTGTTGAAGGAGATGTCTGTGTTGAACAGACTTAGGGGGAGAAGAAGCGCATATGTGTTTAATGTGTGTTTACTAGTTACTATGATAGCTAGTAAATGTGTGGTTTATTACTTCTGCTGCTAAACTGCTGATATGTTTTATTGTACTCTTGTGAGCAAATGGACTGGTGTATGTTTTAGCCAAAATTTGCCAAAGGGGGAGTTTGTTGGTTCTATGTGTTGGCAGCAATTTTGGTAAAACCTAGAGTGTTCACAAGTTGTCACAAGTGTTGTCTTGACATAAGATAACATGTACCTGCAGGATGTTTAAAATGTGAATATGCAGGATTTTACTGAGATGTCAGACCTGATGTCATGACATCTGTATACAGAACATTCAGTCTGAATGTTATGTATTGTCTGATTATGTTTTTTATGCTAATCTATGTATAATTGAAGAGATGATTAGACGCACATTCAATCAGTAATTACAACCAAATTAACTTATTTTCCAACGAGATATAATCATCTGTCATGAGAAGATATGAATGGAAAATAGTTTTAGGGTTTTATGATGTCCAAGCCCAGCCAAATGCTTCAATATAAAGGACATGGAAAACCTGGTTTTATACACAAGAAATAACAAACGAAATATTGAGAGAGAATAAGGGTTTTAATCTTGTGTGGTCGTGTGAATTGTAAGTCATTCATTCATCCATAGATGATTGAATTGGACTGATTTTTGAGTTGTAATTTGTCCACTCTAAGCTTTGAAGCATGAGTGTGTGTTTACTTGATTGAAGCTTTTAAGCAAGATCAAGTATGTGTCTTTGAAGAGTGTCTTTTATTCATTGTAATTCTTGTTTTATATCACTGTTGTGATTGAGGGGGAGTGAGTAGGATCTCATATCTAAGAGTTCTTAGGGAGTGAGTAGGATCTCATACCTTTTAAATTCTACATTTTTAAGATACTTATTTTTATAAATAGCTATCTTATTATGGGAATTTCAGAAGTAACCTATACTAAGCATGAAATATAGTAAGTTATTTAAATAATTACATGTGGAAAGTCAATATTTAAATTATTCTTAATCAGGATAAATATTATAAAACTACTATTAGAGTAAATAATTGTTAAATTATATATATATATATTATATAATATATAATATATATATATAATATATATATATATAATATATATATTATATATATAATAATAATAATATAATAATAATAAATTACTAATCAAATATCACGCAAATAAATCATTTTAATTAATATAAATAATTCTTAAAAAACCACTAACTCAAATGCCTAATGGGAAAATCATGATAAATTAGTATAAATAATTTTAAAATTCCACTAATCAAATATCCAATATATGTTGTTATATTTGCAAACAACTTTACCTAAAGCGACAACTTGGGACCGCCTTAGGAAGGCGACGACTCGAGGTTGTCCGAAAGGAGTTATCGCTTTTGTCCGGAAGTTTTCCTCGCCTCTGAAGAGAAAAAAATGTGGGATGTGATGTGTCTTGGATAAAGATAAAAATGGGATATGACGTGTCTTGGATGAAGATAAAATGTCCATACATCGTAAAAGAATGAAACTCTGTGATTGAAAAAGTTTCATTCAAACTTATGAGCACTTAAAGTTCATATATTATTAAATTGTATATTGAAAGAGAAAATCAATTGTCTATTGAATATGATTCAAAAACAACTTCATATATATAAATTTGTTCAAGTATTATAATTGATCACAAAGTGTGTTGTGACTTAATTTGTAAATAAAATATGTGTTCTTTCTAAAATTGTTTGCAAGTAGAAATTGGTATATTTCTATTTATGTTGTAAAAGGTTCTTTGATTCGGGGACATTCAAAATTCACCATAGTGTTGGTATTTGTGAAAAGGTCTTTTGAATTGGGTTGATTCAAAGTCCACCATAGGTTTGGTGTTTATGTTAGAAGATTGTAAGAGATGTCTTAGTGTGAGATTTGCACGAAGATCTAACATAGTGGAAAATTCTTTAATGTGTGAAGGGACTAGATGTACCCTTAAGTTGGAAAGGAAAACTAAGATAAATCTCCCATGTCTTTTACTTTTCTACACATTTGTTTTTTTGTATTTTTGTTCTAAGTTCGTCAGTGTTATTCCAGAAAAATAAAAAGGAAATAACATCTACAAAATAACAAGAAAAATTCATAAAATCCTAATTCACCCCCTCTTAGGTTACACTGTATAGTTATAGTTTTGTCTTGGTGAAGCCTCTCACCCTAACATCATATTCTCTTTTCTACTATATCTTTGCCTCCCCGCTTCGTCACTTTTCATACCCGAAATATCGGTCAAAGATCCATTTTAACTTGTCATCTTACTCCTATTGAACAAAGTTTGGTTCTCTTTCTCCGAATGAGGTAACAATTAAGGAGGAAATGCTATTTGGTTTTAAGGGCTCGGCTATCAGGACATGTTCGGCCCTGGTGAGGTGTCTTCCACTGATGTGAGGAAAAGTTTAATTGATACTCATACTATCTTAAGTGTTGTCCAAGAGGGAGGAGGAGTATTTTTGGTGAGGGAGGAGCCTTTGTACTTTGTTTTGACATGCGTGATTGAGTTTTGCATATAGCATGGAAAAGATAAGCAAGCTGAATATATTCTACATCCTTACCGATTCTCAAGGTATTCGGGTTGTGGTAAATATTGGGACTTATGCCACTGCTCTCACTTCTTTGGTGAATGATGTCCCTGTTTCGGTACCTCCTCCTACCTTGATTGCAGAAACTTTTGCTTATACCCTATTCTCTTGCCAAATGGATCATCTTGTGGGCCTTGCGTCCATTTTGACAGTGGAGGGATCAACCTCGCCTTTGGTTTCGACAAAGAGGACCCGAGAGGAGGAAAAATAACCTCCTCGGACTGAGTGTTCTCCAAAATGGACTCGGTTCATTGAGAACGATGCTTTCGAGGAGGTGAATCCCTTATAAATATGTAGAATGTTTTCTCTTCCACGCACTCCTGGGGAGACTGTTGTTATTGTTTTGACTTCAGATTTTACATTCGTCCAGAATCTCTCTAAGGGCTATAAGAAAGAACTGGCTTATCATCTTTCTCAAATCATGTTCAAATCCGGTACCACTTTCTCTCTTGTGTTTGTTGGACGGGGTGATATCTTGGCCCCGGGTAGCCCTTCCCAAGAAAGGGATACTTGGAAGGAAAAGGTCGAAGTTATGGAGTTGGGGTGCACTAATCTCCTAAAGGAGCTTGTTGTGCTACAGGAGGAAGTTAAAGTTATCAACTCTTTGGAAGAGTATGAAGACATACAAGATCTTCCTTCTATTTTAGCTGCTTCATGATTGAGCTGAAGGGTTCTCTCAAGGATGAAAAGAAGTGGTATAAGGTTACTTCTGATTCTGTTGAAGGGAATACTCGCCAGGTGGAGGTTGCTTTTCATAATTCAATGCATTTAATAATTTTAACTATCATTTTGTGTTGATAAAATTTGTAATTGTATTTAGCATTATTGTATTAGAGTCATATTTTTTACATCGCGTTTGAAGATTTGTTTGCATTTCTAGGGGCGAGGCCTGCGATCGGCAAAGTTGATGCCATGTGGTCGTATTTTATATTGTGCTCCGCGTCATAGAGGACCGTTCCCTGGACAATGGTAGGATCCCCGTCCCTTCCCTTAAGGATTTGCTCGGATTGAGGCGGACGTCTCTGGGCTCCACCACCTACACCTTTGGGTTGGCTAGATATAAGGTGAGGGTGCGCCAACTACGCAGAAGTGTGTTTTATATGCGTTAGATGTGAGATATGCATTTAAGTTGTATAAGAATTGCAGAAGTGTGTTAACTCTGTATCGAATATACAATAATGCATGGAATGTGCTTAAGTCATATCATAATCGCAGAGGTGCGTTAAGTCTACATCGGGTACACATTCATGCAGGTAGTGCGTTTAAGCCGTATCAAAATCACATAGGTGCATTAAGTTTGTATCGGATATGCAATTGGACCCGAAGTGTGTTTGAGCCATATCAGAATTACAATGATGCGTTAAGTATGTATCGGGTACACACTTGAGCATTTTATCTTTGTTCCCATGTTTCGGACATTCTAGCATAAAGAGAGACAAAGAAGCACACAACAGAAAAAAAAGGATATATATAATATATTATATATATATATATATATATATATATATATATATATATATATATATATATAATATATATATATATATATATATATATATATATATATTATATATATATATATATATATATATATATATATATATATATATATGAATTTTTTACAAATAAATAATGAGATGACCTGGTAGATAAACCTTCAATGGAGATTCCAGCATGGATGGACGGTATCCGGAGTCTTTGGTCGTTGGCTTTAGACGGGAATCCGAGTTGAATTTACTTTGCACTTCAAATTGTCTTCCTTGAATAGATGAAGTGTCGAGGTTTCTGGCTCCGCATTTTCCTGCCGATGTGTGTCGGTTGGTCGTTTTCCCTGTGGTTGTAGCTTGAAGTCGACGGTTGATTTTTAGTCTCGTCGAATTGCTCTGTCCAATGCTTCAGCGGGACAGTTTTTGATCACTTGGGTTGAGAACCTGCTATTCTACGGAGCTTTTGAGGAAATCGGAAATCTTGACGGAGAGTAATTAAAGCGGAGAAGGTGGTTAACCAAATCAACTACGATAAATATCTGTGATTGCTTCGAAATACTTTAGATTTTGAAATACGAAGCAGTTGTGAACGATGAAATTGAAAGGAGAACGTGAATTCGTAAAAAATGGAGAAATTGGAAGTTGATTTGTTCTTGATTCAGTAACCTAAGGAGGTTGTGAAATACTGAGTTGAATATCTGGATTTAAAATCGCCATAATCCAGATCTAGAACTTATGTGTTTTCTTGATGGTGTTCGTGAAATGAACATGATTTTTGTGGAAAACGCAGGAATCGAAAGTCGATTTCCCTAGACGGCGTCATTGTTCCATTCTGGAACTAGATATGCATGATTTAGCTCCACGAAGAAACCAGAAATGAAGACAATTGGATAACAGGTGATCTTGAACGATGGCTCCGATCTCCTTTGCGGTGGCGCGAGGTAGACCTGCATGGTTAACACTCTAACGTCCAAGTCAGTTTAAAGTTCAAGATGAGTATCATGAAAGTATAGATCATATATTACACCTTTTTCTTCTCGTATGAACTGTTTTATATCATGGGTCGAGTAGAGTGAATTTGAGATGGGTTGGGCCTTTGGCTGGTCCATGACAATATGCATAATTGTTAAAGTAGTGAGGTGTCTGAGGGGTCTCCTGGAAAAACATCAAGAATGGTAGAGAACGCATGTATTCGGGAAGACGGTGCTTCTGTATCAAATGAAGTGGCACCAACGATGCATGATGGGTCACTCTAACATGTCACAATCTTTCTTGGCTGTCGGCCATTTTACCTTTAATTAAACCATAAAAATCATATCATAATCAAAAAAGTCAAACACAGGAGACATAACAGACAAAATCAAACAAACTATGCATATCATAAAAATTCAGAAGTTAACTTTCGTATCAAATTTGAAAGTTAACTTTTGTACCAAAGGAAATCAAAACAACACAAAATTGGTTGCATTTTGGATGCGTCTGGAGTTTAAGTTTCAAATTTCAAAGGCATTATTGATTTTTCACTATGCTGTGTGATTAACACTAAGAATACGAAGAGTAATACCTTAAATCAGTTTAGTATAAGTAAGGGGAGGGATGAAGAGATTGTCCAACAAGAACACTTGAAAATGGGAGCATGGCCATGTTAGAAAATTGATTGTAAGTTAAATGGATCGGGGCTAGAATCGTGAACAAATCACTTTTTTTTATAGTATTTCAAGTACTCTCAAATTGTCTTAGAGTTTGTAAGTAGGAATACTCAGAATAATTTATCCTATACTCGAGTTTGCATGATGAAAACTCGAAAGAGAAGATGAAATTTGAAATTTTGTGCGAAGAAGAGGATAGACTTTTCGAATTTATTTTTTTGAATCTATAATGCTCAACTTATATGTCAAATAGTATTGGTTCACAAGATTGCGATATTTGATGAAACACACATTTTCAGCAACACTTTTATTAAATGTTGCATTGTTTCGCATATAGCAACACTTTTATCAAATATTACAATAATTTTCCTACAACAATACTTTTATTACAATAATTTTCCTACAACAATACTTTTATCAAATATTCCATTGTTTTGCCTGTACCAACATTTTTATTAAATATTATAATGTTTTGCCTATCCTTCAAAAGCGTTGTTTATTTTTACAATTATTGTGTATTTCTAAATTCAGAAAACAACCTGTACTTGCATTTTTTTTTCATTTTAAAACACACTAATAATTATTAATTACAAGAGACCATTTCTCTACCGACTTCATTCTAGTATTGTTCATAAATCCAAATAAATTGTCATATGAGCATTTGTCATGTTTGAGGGGGAAAAAGCATCGACATCTTTTTAGGTTTTTTAGTTATAGATTTTGGATAGGCACTATTGTTTTTTTCTTTTTCATTGGTTTGATTGAAAATGCGGTTTACCCTTTCGTTAATTAATTCCAATAATATATAAAAAATGATTAAAAAGCGCTTAATGTAGGTAAGACGGCAATAGATAATCTCACGAAGTATAATGAATGATCATTTGGTTAAAGAGAACAACTTTATTAGTCATTTTATTTAACTTAACGGTTTATGACTAGAGTTTTTTTTTATAAAATGCACTCCTTTTAAAGACTTAAAAAAGTAAGTATTTTTAAGAAAATATATAATTAATGCATTTTTCTTTATTTAAAATGCTTAAAGAGTGCACCGATAACATTAATAACATAATTTTTTTTGACAGTTTTATGACTAGAGTTGGATTGTAGAAAACATATTTTGATTGTGGTGACATTAAAGAACTATCAATTTCAATAAGTAAATTTGACTCGGATTTATTCGATTTAAGCAAACTATTTACCTTAGCTTGCTACATCTATCAATTTTAAGATATTCCTAATTTGGCAGACTTGCTTTTCATATATATGTTCATCTAGGAAAATTAAATACTTTTTTTTTGGACAAGGTGGTAGTATACTAGAAAAGGAACTTTAATTAATTTCTTTTTTTAGATTCAATAGATCCACTCCTAATATAAATTTCATTATTATTATTTTTTATCCATTCTTGATCTTCTTGGGTTGAGACAGGAGGGATCTTATCTGTTGCAAATCGGGTTTGATAAAGACATGCATGTTTTTGAGGCATGTGATATATTATTTGGATAATGCAAGTGCCAAATATTTGGGTTATTGCGTATGTTTGGGTGGGAGAGGTAGGGACATGTGATTGAGATAGTTGAGACATTGCACTTACATATACGTGTTCAAGCCACTAATCATAGCCTACTTAAATCTCTCTCTCTCTCTTGTCTAAATATCTAAAGTATTTATTTTTCTTATAGGGGAGGTAACATAGTGTAAGATACATTAATTTGCAAACATAAATTATATGTAATAAAGATGAGGGCCAAGATATGATGATATATAAAAAAATAATTTATTAGGAGGCGGATGACAAAACGGACTCTTAGACATGTTCATTTTTTCCTCACTTTAGAGTGCAGACGGATCAGGAATGGAGGTCTTCACCTTTTAATATGTTTGAGTCATGTTCTATATTGTTTTTAGCGAATTTTTGTAGACGCGGATATTTATATAAATTTTTGTATTTTTAAGATTAAATGATGCAGTATCCGTTGACTTTTCTTACCTCGTTCTCATCTTTTTATAAGACAGATATAAATTTTAGACCAACGTATATTCCATCCCGCTTTATTATTCTTTTTGAGCTTTTGTTGAACGAAGGGATCTCATTTGTCACCCAAGATCTATACTAGGTAAGTTTCAACACTAATACTCAATACGACTTTACTTTAAAATTTTAATCTAAAAATGCTAAAATAAAAAAAAATGTATTTGAAACTCTAAAAGAGATTTCATTTTCAAACAAAAGTTATGTTGACTATGAGACTTAGACACCATGTCAAATAAATAATATGATAAGAGCATTAAATTTGGAAAACGTAGAAGGACTCTAATGAATTACAAATGAAAAAAAATTTTAAAAAATTTAAAAAATTAAAATATATTAATATATATATATATATATATATATAGATATATATATATATATATATATATTATATATATATATATATATATATATATATATATATATATTATATATATATATATATATATATATATATATATATATATATGACATAAATTTCAAATGAAAAAAAAATATTTAGGACATTAAATTTGGAAAACTTAGAAGGACTCTAATGAATTACAATATAAAGGACATAAATTTCAAAAAGTATATGAATGATTGAAATTGTAGTATAATGATATTTGGACCTACGGATGAGGAATAAGTCATATAGACATATACGAGTTTTAGTATGATATATTTAATTTTAGCACGATCTGATTTACTTAATAAACAAAATATTAGTCTTAAGTTTTTTATGTCAAATTTAAATTTATTGAGATATAAGATATAATTCAAGTTATGTGAAGCCACAACTCAAAGGTAATTAAGGTTTAGGGTTGTTATTTAGTTTGTTACTTAGTAGTCAAATAACTTTGTATATAAATATTTGTATTTGTAAATCAATTTGTATTACATTCATTCTTCAATAATATAATCTATTTTTATATTCTCTCCTCACATACTAACAAATTGGTATTTAGAGCTCCCGTTAGATTCTCGATCGTGTTTTCAAGAATCACACATCAGTGGTCGTGCTTCTGGGATCGTTGGTTGTTAATAGTGTTTTCTACAAAGATGAATGGCACAAACAGTATTCTAAATTCTCTTCCAATTCTTAACGACAAGAATTGGATCTGATGGAGGAAACAAATGCAGTTCTTGTTCGACTTTCATGAAACCCAAGAAGTGGATACTAATGGCGTCCCTGAGCTTGCTAAGAATGCAACTGATGCTCAGAGCACAAGGAGGTGAACAAGAAAGATTGTAAGACCACGTATTGCATTCATACGAAGGTAGATTCAACGAATTTCGACAGAATTTCTCATGCCGAATTAGCGAATGAGGCATGGGATATTCTTGTGAAGTACTATGAAAGAGGTGACAAAGTCAAAGTCGTCAAATTACAGACTTTACAACGACAGTATGAATTGTTGCAGATGGGAGAAGATGAAAATATTGCAGACTATGACTCGACGATACAGAATCCCGTCCATCTCATGAAGGGTTGTGATGAAAACCTAACTGATAAGATGATAGTTGAGAAGGTAATGCGTATATTGACCTCTCATTTTTATCATGTTATCGCAACTATTCAAGAATCTAACAATCTTGAAACCATGGAACTGGAAGATCTTGTTGATTCGTTGGAGGCACGTGAGATTAGGATTGTCAAAAGGAAAGAGGTTCAAGATTCGATACAAGTACTACACGTTCAGTGTTGGAAGAAACATGGTGGTTCCGACAAGTTCAAAGGAAAAGGAGACAAGACTTAGAGCAAGAAGTCTTAGTCGAACCCTCAAAAGCACAAGGTCGATGATAGGGATTTTGAATCCTAGAAAAGAGGAGGAGGAAACTCCTATCAAAAAGACAAAGAGAAAAAATGTGTGCAATGCTATAACTGTGAAAAGTGGGGTCATGTGACCAAGAATTGTTGGTACAATAAAGACAAGGGATCGACAAAAGGCAAGGAGGAATGAGCGAACCTTGCACGCCAAGATTCAGATGATTATGAAGATATGGTGGTTATGGTTGCAGATGACCATGTCAAATCCAAGACCTGGTTCCTCGACTCGGGTTGCTCGAATCACATGACTGGTCGAAAAGTGTGGTTAGCAAATTTCGATTCGTCGAAGAAGAGCAAGGTTAAAGTTGCTGATAATAGCTCATTGCAAGCAAAATATATTTGTGACATAGTTTTTCAAAGGAGAAATAGAGGAGAAGCTATGATCAAAGTTGTACTCTATGTACCTAGAATGAAGTGAAATTTTCTAAGTGTTGGACAACTGGTTGAAAAAGGTTACTTAGTGATTATGAAATGTGGAGCCTTGGAACTGTTCGACACTCAGAATAATTTGGTTTTGAAATCCCCTTTGTCGAAGAATATGACATTCAAGACCATGATCAGTTCGACTAAAGTACAATGTCTAAAAAATTTTGCCCACCATAAAGATAGTTGGTTATGGAATTTGAGGTTTGGACATTTGAATTTTCGATCACTTAATCAACTGATTACTCAAGATATGGTAATTGGTATACCAAGTCTTGAGATGCCCGACAAACTTTGTGAAGGTTGTCTAGTCGGAAAACAATCCAGAAAGTATTTTGTTTCGACTATGCCAATGAGATCCTCCTTAATACTCAAAGTTGTACATTAATATGTATGTGGACCTTTTAAGGAGCATACCATTGGTGGAAACATGTATTTTGTTTCATTTATTGATGAGTTTAGTCAAAATTTGTGGATATATGTGATCAAGTGAAAGGACAAAGTATTTGAAATCTTTTAGAGATTCAAGATGCTTGTCGAAAACTAGAGTGAGAAAAAGATCAAGGTTCAGCGAAGAAATGAAGGTGGAGAATATATATCAAAGATGTTTGAAGATTTATGTGTAGAGCATGGTATTGATCATGAGGTAACTGCTCCATACACGCCTCAACATAATGTAATAGCGGAAAGAAGAAACATGACCATATTGGACGTGGCGAGATGCATGTTGAAGTAGAAGAATTTGCCAAAATCCTTATGGGGTAAAGCTGTTTCAACTACTGTTTATATTCTCAACAAGGGCCATACCAAGAAGCTGAAGAACTAGGTTCCTGAAGAAGTTTGGAGTGGCAAACGAGCATCAGTGAGTCATCTAAAGGTGTTTGGCTCTATTTGTTACAAGCATGTTCCTGATGCTAGAAGAATGAAGCTTGATGACGAGAGTGAACCTATGATTCTAGTAGGATATCATAAAACGGGTGCATACAGGTTGTTTAATCCAATTAATCAGAAGATCATGATGAGTCGAGATATTGTGATTGATGAAAATTCTGCCTGAGATTGGAATAGTGATGCAATTGACAAACCATTTGTGATTTGTGATTTCAATAAAACAAGTAATGATGTCGAAGTCGAAGATATTGTCAATATTCTAGTCGACGTCAAAGAAGTTTCTGACATGCCCGACACAGTCGAAGTCAAAGATGGTGTAGCTAGTACTAGTCAAAGACCTCAAAGAACTAGAGCTCGTCTAGCAAAACCTTAAGACTATGAAGTGACTAGTGATGATGATGTCACACCAGATGAAAAATTAGTTCATTTCACCTTTATTGCAGGTGTTAAACCTATCAACTATAGCAAAGCCTTAAACGATAAACAGTAGAAGTCATCTATGGTCGAATAGTTACAAGCAATCGAAAGAAACAACACATGAGAGTTAGTCGAATTTCTAGCGCATGCAAAACCTATCAAAGTGAAGTGGGTGTTCAAGTTGAAGCATAATTTCGATGGGTTGATAGAAAGACATAAGGCGAGATTGGTCGCTCTAGGTTTTCTTTAGAGAGTAGGTGTGGACAACTCTAAATTATACGCACCAGTAGCAAGATTGGAAACTATTTGATAACTTGTTAGTAACTGGAAGTAGCTTGGAGAACTTGTCGAAGTTCAAAGAACTAATGAAGAAGGAATTTGAAATGTCGGATCTGGGAAACTTGTCTTATTTCTTAGGCATGGAATTTCAAATGTCGAAGCAAGGTATGATGCTACATCAAAGAAAGTATGTCAAAGAGATACTCGAGAGATTCCGGGTGGATGATTTTACTCCTGCATCTTCACCTTTCAAACCAAACTTGAAGTTAGAGAAACATGGAGAGGAAGACAAAGTCGATGCAACTTTGTTCAAAAAAATTATCGGATCTCTGAGATATGTGTGCAATATTCGACCTGATATAGTTTCTCAGTTGGATTAGCAATCATATACATGAGTGAACCAAAGGTGTCACACATGAAGAATGCAAGAAGAATCCTGAGATACTTAAAAGGATGGATAAACCATTGAATTATATTTCGACAGAATTCTGAAAGTAAAAAAGTTGTGATAAATTATTATTCAGATGGTGATTGGTGTGGAGATAAGGAAGATCTAAGAAGCACAATTGGTTATTTCTTTCAAGTATTTGGTGCCCCAATCTCATGGTGCTCGAGAAAGCAACCTGTGGTGGCATTTCCATCACGTGAGGCTGAATATATAGCAGGATTCTATGTTGCGTGTCAAGTTATTTAGATCAGATTTATGCATGAAGAAATGGAGGTCGAAGTGAAAAAACCCCGGGTGTTGCAAATCGACAACAAGTCAACCATAAATCTTGCGAAGAATCCAGTTTTGCATGGAAGGATTAAGCACATCGAAGCTAGATTTCATTTCCTTAGGGAGAAGGTAAATCGAGGTGAACTTGAAGTGAGGCATTGCTCAAGTGAAGCACAGTTGCCCGATATTTTCACCAAAGGATTGAAGATCGACAACTTCCTGAATTTGAGAAAGAAATTAGGAATAGTTTAGATTGACTATGATTAGCATATGTTCGACAACTTGGATTATAGGGGGTATGTTGAGATATAAGATATAATCCAAGTTGTGTGAGGCCCAATCCCAAAGACAATTAGGGTTTAGGGTTGATACTTAGTTTGTTACTTAGTAGTCAAATAATTTTGTATATAAATACATGCATATGTAAATCAGTTTGTATTACATTCATTCTTCAATAATAGAATCCTTATTTTCATATTCTCTCTCTTTTCTTTCCTCACAAAAGTGCCTCACGCACTAGCTAACTATTAAAAAAAATTATGAAATTTGATAGGTTAGCTATATATGTTATCTATTAAAAAATAGATCAAATAATACATAAAAGATTGTGTACTCTGTTTAAGAATAGATATAATAAAGTATTTGAAAGCTTTAATGTGAAACAAACTTTTAAAGTAAAGCGACAAAATGGTCGATCCGCCGGATAAATTCGTTTTGTCACTTATTTTTTGCAGGGTGGACAAAGGATTTATGTTCACACCCTTTAATGTGTTCGCCCCACCCCATTCATTTTTTCGGGGCGCTGACATTTACGTTAAATTTTGCCTTTTCAAACTTAAAAGATGCAGTTTTATAACCCACACCCTCAATAATGTCCCTTCCGCCCCTACTTTGTTTTGAAACGAGAAAATTTTTTAAGCTCGCATCACCATCCATTTTGTCACTTTGTCCCATTTTCTTATGGACTTTTATAAAGCATGCCTTAATGAATTCTTATTGTCACCCCTAATTTTAAGGTTACCTTGAACTTTTTAAAAAATTATATCACACCAGAAAAACCTATAAAATTTATAAAATTGACTAATGTCTTCAAACCAAACCTACTTGAACCCAAAGTACTTATTAAACTTTTAGATTACTAAAAGTGTAATTTTAAATGTTCAAATTATGTATGTGTAAATTTTTTTAAAAGTATTTTGTAAGAAAATTATTTTAATGTTACACATACAACTTATTTTGATTAGCTTTTGGAAAAACCAATAAAAAAAGTATCAAATCTTTTTTCTTTATAATTTTGACTAGACTTAACGTAACATATTTTCTAAACAATTTCCAAAAAAAATTAATGATTTTTTTTTATATAAAACGGACCCTTTGTCCCATTTAGTTAATGTAATTTTTTATGTCCAAAATAACATATCAGTTTTTATTTGTCGGATATCTTGAACGCAAGAATGTGTCTAACTCTCAGTTAGTCACATGGAAGCATGTGTGTGATAAAAGTTGGGCCACTTTTGCAATTTGATCCATATTTTGACTTTTAAGCTTGTTTGGGCCCATTATACAACAACTTATCTAAGAAATTTATAAGATTCCTCAATCCACTTCCCAAGTGGATTATATGACTAGTACAGCGTTGACATGGCCCAAAGCATGTGCACAAGAACAAGATGTTTTACTTATTGTTAATTTATGAGTGGGTGGGCTAGCTCAACTAGTTATTGGTAGTTGGCTTAGTTGGATGCAAATTGTTGGCCTAGGGTTCAACTCCTAGGAACAATATTTATTTGTATTTTCTTTCAACAATTTTATAAAAAAAAAATCTATGATACACAGATGCGGAAACACGTTAGAGTTTGAATGAATCATGGAGAAGAAATAATGAGGTAGAAGAAAATATTAAGTGAACTGAAGGCTTCCTTGAGGTGTGATTGTGATTCATTGATCATTACAATGCATGAGAGTTGCTTATATATGCATGATACATTCTTGCTATAAATAGTTGCATGAGGCTAAAGTTAGTTAGTAAATATTAACTAACTTTCATATCATAACTACCATTATCCTAACTAACTTTTCACCCTTGTATATTATAATATATTATTCTAATATCCCTTCCTCAAGTTCATAGTTGTGGCAGAGGTGCAACTTTGAGCTTGTCCTTGAAGTCTTGAAAGGATGTATGTGATAGTGGTTTAGTGAGTGCATCAACAATCTACATTGTGCATGATATATGTTGAACCAAAAGCTTGCTAGCTGTTACTCTACCCTTACTGCACTAATGTTATCACATAGTAACACATGAGTTTGATATGAAACATGGAGTTCAGTTAGTAGTGATTCAATCCATAAGATTTTTAAGGTTGTGTGAGCAAGGGCTCAATATTCGGCTCTAGTGCTCGATCTTGCCACCAATTATTATTTCTTAGAGCTCCAAAAAATAAGGTTTGAACTAAAGTACATGCATGAACCAGACGTGGATCTCCTATCATCAGGGCCACTGGCCCAGCCAGACTCACGATAAGCACTGATTATTACCTTATGCAAAGATTCAGCTGTTTTAGCATTAAACCATGATGGGCAGTGCCACTGAGATAACGAAGGATCCGTTTGACTACACTCTAATGAGAATCCAATGATTGAGACATGAATTGGAATGCTTTGTTTACACTGTAGGAAATTCCTGGTCATGTTAAAGCTACATGTTGAAGTGCTTCAACAATTGATTTGTAGTGTGTTGGATCAGTGTTAATATTACTGGCCATGTTTGCTCAACTTGCATTGACTGAACATAAGATTGTTAACTCCATTTGCATTATTCATATTCTCCTTGACCAATAGACCTTTTATGTACTTGGTTTGAGTTAAGATGATAGCACCACTATGTTGTTCGTGGACTTCAATCCCAATAAATTAACTTGGCTTCCCTAGCTTCTTTAGAGCAAACTTATGATGACGTTTCTTGATCAAGTCATGTACTAGTTTGGATGAGGTTCTTGTGATGAGTATTTCATCTACATGCACTAGAGCATATATCGTGACATCATGATGTTGATAGATAAAAAGGGAATGGTCATATTTGCTGGAAATGAAGCCAAACTGCAGAAGAGCCCGATGCAATTTCTCATACCAAGCCCTAAGGGCTTGTTTAAGGCCATAGATGGCCTTATTAAGCTTGCAAATAAGAGAATATTTGTTTTCAGTGAACCTTGGTGGTGGTTGCATGTATACTTCCTCTTGAAGATCTCCATTCAAGAAGGAATTATTGATGTCTATTTGTTGAAGCTCCCATTTGAATGTGAGGGTCAATGTAATGATGATTCTGATTGTAGTTAGTTTAACAACTGGTGAAAAGGTGTCATGAAAATCAAATCCTTCTTACTGATGAAAGCCTTTAGCAATAAATCTAGCTTTGTACTTTTTAATTGTGCCATCCAGATTTTCTTTGGTCTTGAAGACCCACTTGCAACCAATTGCCTTCCTATGAGGTAAGAGTTTAGTTAATGTCCAGGTATCATTCATCAGGAGTGAATTATATTATGTCTTCATTGCGTTGAGCCCCTCAGGATGTGTTAATGCCTGCTTAATTGTGGTGGGTTCATAATGAGTAGGGAAGGCCTTTGGTTTAGAATTACCACTTTTAGCTCTTGTTATCATATCATGATTGTTGGTGAGGAGTGGAATGGGCTTAATCTGACTATGAAAGTAAGGTGATAAATATCTAGGTGAGTTGGTGATATACTTCCCTAGTGATGTAGAGATACTATGAGGTGACTTAGTGAGCAAGTCATTAGTGCAGTTAGTTTGTAGAGGCTCGGTTGTTGGTGCTTGAGTAAACTCATATATGTCTGGGTGTGGTGCATTAGTAGTTGATTGATTTGGTAAATCAATCTGAGTTTCAGGTACTTGAGAGATGCTTGGGCTAGGCATAACTGGTGATGCATGATTTGTGAGATTTATAATTGACTGATTGTTGTTAGAGTTTAATGAGATAGAAGAAGTATTGTTTACAACTCAGTGTGATTTAGGTTGAATCTCATTTTGAGCAACTTCAGGTCTTTGGAAATGAGTAGTGCCAAGCCTCGGGAGAGTTAGAGACTTGGGAAGTTAAGAATCAGTTGAGGCCTGGCTTATTGGCACTTGATGTGAAGTAGAATATGGAAATTCAACTTCATCGAATATCACATATTTTGAGATATAAATTTTGCCATCTAGATCCAAGCACATGTGACCCTGATATGTTGGAAAGACACCAAAGTATACATATTTTGTGCTTCTAAAGTCAAGTTTGTGTTGATTGTAATCCCTCAGCTGAGGGTAACATGAACAGCCAAACACTTTTATTATTATTATTATTATTATTATTATTATTATTATTATTATTATTATTATTATTATTAATATTAATATAATTATTTATTATATTATTATTATTATTAATATTATGACTTTTTTAAAAATAATTTTAATCATATAATTCGAACTTGCCTAATCTAAGTTATTATAATAATATTTTTTATCAATAAAAAGACAAGATTTATAATTATAAGATCTTTAATAAAAGTCCAAATTAACTTATAACACATTTACAAATATCATTTTAAAGAGAAACGAAACAAATTAAGAGAATGATTTGTTTTGATAATTTATATTAGTAAATAATTAATTATAACTGAAACATACTTAACCGTAAGAAATTATATTTAAATTCTAAAAGTTAACTTTTTTAATTAAAAATAATACATGAAGCTAGACTTAATAAAATATAATATAATATTTCAATAATCATTTAAAGAGGAAAATGATTAAAATCTAAGTTTAAATACACTTTTTTGCCTCTCAAACGTGTAGACTAAACTAAGCTGATGTTGCATTAAAAAAATGGCTAATGTGATATAAGTAGATTGAATTTTTTTTTTCTTTTTTTTTTCTTAATTTTCTTCTCTACAGTTATATTTTTATTCTCTTTTTTATTATTTAAATTTTGAATATAATATCTTAAAATTTTTAAATATTTCATTCAACGTGTATTTCACGGTAAATTATTTTGACAAAAAAAAAATTAGATCACTAGCTAACTAAAATAACAAACTCTTTGGCTGAATTCCACATATGCCAAAATCAAAAACAAAATTAAAAAATGTAAGATAGTCTAAATATAAAAATAAAATGACTACAATTTTTTTTTGTTGAAGTTTGTGTCTCCATTACATCTTTATCTTTTTTCTTCCTTCACCTTTGTGTTGAACTAGCTTTTGAATGCTTAAATATATTGTGTGATTACATAAACAAACAATTATCTTAACGATAATTGTAACAGTTATCATAATATAAAAATAACTACAAAAATTATAATAACAAAATAAAATATATATAATATAACAAACAAACAAAATAAGTTAGCAATATTGTTCCTCCTTCGCTCTTTGGTATTATCCTGTCAATTGTTGTCTTCTATACACATGCTCTTTTATTATGTCCAAAATTATTCTAAATCGTAGATGTTATCTGTGCTCCTATAATTTTTTTCATTCTTTTAATGTTTGATTCATCATTGACCTTTTTTTCTTCTTTTTTTTCCATGGAACTCTCTTAACAAATGGAGGATGAATTGGAAACCCTTTATGTCTTGGTCATAATTTAGGTCTATTATTCGGAAAAGTTGTGTTGGTATAACCATTCACAAAGGTAGTTTTTCTGCAAATTAAAAAACACAATTAGCAATCCTTCTACTATTTAAACACATTAAATAACATAATTACAACGCATGCATGTATTAGTGTAAGAAAAAAATATTCTAGGTTGTTGGTATTAAACCATGTGCAACAAATAACATGTACACAAGTATCCCAAATAAATTTTATCTCTTACACTCACTTGTTTTGTCTTTCAAATTTACCACATATTGATCAGTTCTATTTGATACAAAAAAGATGGATTGTTTCAAGTCTTCCTCCCACATTGGACTCCAACTATCAATTTTTTTTACTTCTCCAACCTCTTTTTTTTAAAAATATTTAAAAAATTTAAGATATTATGTTCAAAGCTTAACTATTTAAAAAGAGGAGAAAAATAAAATCAAAGAAAAGAAAATTAAGAAGAAAAAAAGTTTTTAAAAAAGAGAAAAAAATAAATATCAATTTAATTTTGCCACATCTGCCACTTTATTTTCGGGAAATGTTTAATTTATTTTAATGTCACGTAATTGAGAATTTTTTTTTAAAATAACCACGTTTTCGAAATAAAATACGATAATAACCGGTTTTTCAAAAAATTTCCCAAAATAACCATGTTTTTTAAGGGATGCGCCGGAGGAGTTGGCGCATCCCTTTAAAAAATTTTGGAGCCTTAAAGGGAGGCGCCAAAGGGGTAGGCGCCCTAGTTAAAGCCTCCATAAGGGAGGCGCCCCTAGGGTTGGCGCCCTTGTGTGCCCCTTAAGGGAGGCGCCTTAGCCTCCCACTAAGGGAGGCGCCCCTAGGGTTGGCGCCTGTGTGTGTGCCCTAGGGTTTTTTTTAGGTGCCTTTTGTGTGTTTTTTTAGGTGCCCCTTCTGTGTGTCTTGTGTGTCTGATTTATCGCCTCTATAAATACGATCACCTTGTATACAAATTTTCAGTCAAATTCATCTCTCAGTTTATATTTTCACTCAAACTCATCTTCTAGTCTAGTGCAACCACCATTTTTAATTTTCTTTGTTTTAACAATGTCTAGATATATTCAAAAACGAAATGCTGATGTAATATTTTCTGCCGTTGCGGCTCCGATACAGGTTCGACTTTGGAACACAGATACTTTTGAACGTCTTAATCGGACATTGTATAGTTGGTTAGAGGGAGAAATTGGAGAGGGTGAACGGATTAGAAGAATACAATGGCTTGTGTCCACGTTCAACCAAAGCGGAGAAGTGCGTGAATGGGTGGATATTAAGACCGACCAAGACGCTCGTAGGATGATGCAGTACATGTTCAAAATTATTTTGATGGTTGTAATCGCATAGTTTTTGTATTCTAGTTGTTTTAATTGTTTGTGTTATTTTTTATGAACAACTGTCTTTTCGTCAAAGTCGTCTACTATGAAGTAAAATTAATTTTCCATATATTGCAACAGAGATACTTTGAAATAAATTTAAGTTTCCATATATAGCAATAGACGTACATCTGAATTTATCTGGTTGTGCTAGTTCTAACACTAGGACAATTATTACGATTGTGACCTGGTTGACGGCATGAACTACATAGTCTAACCATTTTGTTCGCCGTATCCATTTCGGTTCGAATTCGGGTGCTGTTAGGGCGACCCTTTTTCTTCCTTCGCATAACTTCATTGTGCCAGATGATGTCCCCTTGATATTCTGGCCAATAATCCTCTTTTGCCACTACTGAAAAACTAATTTTATAAACATTTGAAAGGCTGGCGACTTTGTAAACTTCAGATAGCAAGTAGGATGGATCTCTTCGAACCTTTGAGCACGCCGCTATGACATGGGAGCAGGGGGTACGGAAGGCTTGGAACCTTCCGCAGTCGCACCAACCTCTATCTAATTCAACTATGTACTATCCCATTGGCATGCCCTCATTGTGATCCATGGACTCGGCAACACTAAACCAACCTTTTGTTCGGTCAAATACCGTAACCACGTGTGTGTTTGCTTTGGCAGCTTCATGTTTGATGAATTTCATTGAAGCATCACTAAACAACTGTTCAGATTGCAACACGGAACTCCATTTTGAGCGTCTGGTTTCAAACAACACCCCAAGCCTGAAATATGTAGCTTGGACCAAAGCGGTTATTAGTAGGTTACGAATTCCTTTGAAGACAGAGTTCATTGATTCCACAAGATTTGTTGTCATGTGGCCCCAACGTTGTCCTCCGTCGTATGCCCTAGTCCACTTCTCCAACGGAATACTATCAATCCACCGAACCGCATCTTCGTTCGACAATCTTATTTCGTCGCGGTAGTGTTTGAAAGAAGGTTCCGTCAATGCGTAACCTGCATTGACAACCTTCTTACGCAACGTCTTATCTTTGATTTCTCGCATGAAATTCTGAGCAATATGTCTAATACAAAACACATGCGTCGAAAGAGGATTTTGCCAGCCATTGTCAATGTTATTATATGCACTGATGATTGAGGGGTGTCTATCAGAGATCAAACACAAGTTAGGTTGAGGTGCTACGTGCAATCGGAGATTTCTTAGGAAAAAACTCCATCCCTCAGCTGTCTCCCCTTCAACTAAGGCAAAGGCGATCGGAAAAATATTGCTGTTCCCATCTTGTGCCACTGCCATCAATAATGTTCCTTTGTATTTTCCATACAACCATGTACCATCAATTTGTATAATTGGTTTACAGAAAGAAAAACCTGTGATACACGGTTGATACGCCCAAAATAGACGGTGAAATATTCTATTTCCAACAGCACATGTACCATTTGGTGTATATGCGGGCAATGTTTCCATCTTGAAAATTGTACCGGGAGCATAGTATTTTAGAGCGAACATGTACTTTGGAAGTTGTTTGTAAGATTCCTCCCAATTGCCAAACACTTTTTCAACAGCTTTTGTTCTAGCTATCCATGCCTTCCTATATGATGGTGTGTAGTTGTACTCTGCCCTAATATGCGAGATTATTGTACTCACCTTTAAAGACGGATTATCGACAATGACAGACAATATTTCATCGCATATTAGTTGGGAGCTTAATTTACGATGATCCTGCATTGGGTTGGTCAGGATGCATGTGTGATCTGGACCCATTGATCCAATCTCCCAAGACTCCTTCCTCTTCCTGTACGAAGCTGACAACTTAAAAAGACAGTGCTCATTCGGACAATAAATTTTATACCTCAATGCGTCAGTTCTGTCAACTCTGAAATCTGCTGATAGTTCCATGTGGAATTTTTTTATGGCTTTTACACATTCCTCTTTTGTGCGAAATGTGTCTCCTTGTTTCAGAGATCCTTGCATTTGCACGTAAGGATTGTACCATACATCTCCCGAAGGTTCATCCGAACCCAAATTTAACCTTGTCATGTGTTGGGGTGGGCAAAATACATGACCTACTGGTATTGCCTCCTCTTCCTCTTCAGCGTTCACCATCGAATCAACGATGATCTCAGGTTCCTCTTCTTCATCGTCTGGAACATTCACCTCAACTTGTTCGTCATCAGTCTCACAAAACACTTGTGACTGATTAATGTACTGGGACTCATGTTGTTGATCTGGTAATATATACAACTCTATATCGTTATAACCGGATTGTTCGTGACTGCCAAACATATGTTGAACATCATCATCATCTCGAATCTTCCTCTGATAGAATTTTACCTGGTTATCTGCAAAAAAAAACTGGATTTTTATAGATGATCTGACCGACATTATTGGATTGCAACTTCTTTTCTATTCTTTGTTTTAGGTGTGAAAAATTTGATCGCCGATTTATTGTAAAACGAGTCACCTGTGTGTCTCGAAAACAAAAATCGAACAACTGATGATCAAATATTTCACCGTCAACATGTGCACTGATCATATATTGTTGTGTGGAAGACATTGTGTTGAATGGAATTGAACTAAATGATTTGTAAATCTTGTTCAACCGCACAACATAAATACTTGGCCAATGCATTAATAAATTCATAATAGTCTGTACAGACTTGACTATACTTGCACGCAAAGGAAAGACTGAAAACAGACTTGACTGTACTTCCACGCAGAGGGAAGAGTGAAAAGATTGCAGAGGGAAGACTGAAAAGAATACTCAATACAGAGAGAATCAAGAATCTCTGTGCCCTAATTTATTCTGTGACCTAACACTGAACATAGGCGCCCATTCCCTTGGCAAAAACATAGGCGCCAATGGTTTGGGCGCCTCTTCCTTAAATAATGCATAGGCGCCATTAGGAAGGGCGCCTCTTCCTAAGCCTTACACTAAGGCGCCTAGAGGAAGGGCGCCCCTTCCTTGCATGTGAAAAATCACATGTAGGCGCCATTAGGAAGGGCTCCTCCTCCTATTGCATGTGATTTCTTCACATGCGCCTACTAGATTCCCTTATGCTACTTTTGTCATTCACTTTGCGTGATTCCCTTCCATGCTATGCCATTTTAGTCATTCACTTTGTGTCATTCATTTGTCTTTTGTCTTTTGTCATTCACTAGGTTTTTAACCTCATATGCCTTTGCATGCAACCAATCATAATTCATTATAGTTTCTAAACCTACTCATTTATTCATCTATAAATACCCTCTCATATCATTATTATCAAACCATCTTCATCACACTCTTTCCTTCTACCACATTTCTTTCATCTAACAAACTTAAGCTTTGCAAAATCGAATCATGTCTTTGTTAACTATGGGCGATGAACACAGAGGCACAATCGAGAATATCTCGACATTTGTATGTTATCTCTCTCTTTTAGTTACTATTTATGGATTACTTGTAATATCTCTGTGTTATTTGTGTTATACCTTTCAAATCTCTTTCTTTTTAGTTTCTATTTATGGATTACATCTTGTACATATTTCTTTAGAATGTATTTCTTCTACTAATTGTATTTTTGTTTTTTTGTTATTAGGATCCGAAGCGGTTTAGATGTCGTGTACATGAATATGTACCCCACGATCCTTTAATAGAACCATATATTAGAGGATGTGGATTTGGAAATCTCCTAAACATTGTTTCGTACTCGGTGGACTACAAGTTCATCCTAGCTTTGTTGGAGAGGTGGAGACCCGAGACCCACACATTTCACCTTCCGATTGGTGAGTGTACCGTCACACTTGAGGATGTGTACATGCTGTTGGGTCTTCGTATAGATGGAAAGGCAGTCAATGGGAAAGTTAACCATGTCAACGACATATGCAATGAATTACTGGGTGCCCCTTTGTTAGACGACGAACCTGAGGGAGACACATCCAGTCAAGCAAGGGGGCAAGGTATAAATTTAAAATACCTTAGACAATATTATAACAGTATAGTACTGTCTGAAGATTCAACCGAGTATGAGAAGATAATAAAAGCTCAGTGTTATATTATGATTTTATTTGATAACTTTTTGTTTCCAGAAAGTACAGGTAATTCTGTGAATATAATGTATTTACCTTTATTACGCAACATCAATAAGGTAAACACTTATAGTTGGGGTTCAGCTGTGTTGGCCCATCTATATAGTGCATTGTGTAAAAATGCAAAAAAGAATACCTGTACTTTTTTTTCATGTGCTTATTTGCTTCAAGCTTGGGGGTGGTCTAGGATGCCGTCGCTCGCCCCAGAAAATGAGCGTCCATTCGCGTTCCCCTTTGCAACCAAGTAAGTCTACCACTTTACTATTTACCATTTTGTTAATTATATCTATTATTTAAATTAACAGTAAATAATATTTTTCACTCCTTTTTTTTATCTTAGGTGGTCAGTAAGGGGAATGAACTACAATAGGTGTCCGAAACACGCTATTGTAGTCTATCGAAATCTATTGGATCACATTGGACATGATGATGTAATACTCCTACCAAACTATAGTTAATCTTAAAATAGTTCTCAAATTATTTCTCATCTAACGATTTGTTATTTTTTTCCAGTTTGTATGGAGGCCATATCTGGGTCTGGATCATGATGTGAACCATGACGATGCTGCAGTTTGGACAGCGAAGACACCAATTATCCGATTCACTACAGTTGAAATGCACCAAAGTGACAGGGTCAAACTGCAGTTCGGAATGGTACAACATATCCCAGAGTCTCCCACATGTTTGGGGAATTGGCATCAAAAAAGGGCCGATGCACAGTGGGATTTTTCGGACTGGAGAGACTTTGCAAAAGACATGTGTCGTCAATGGAGAAATCGACGACAACACATCCTCAACGAACCAGTCATCCAAGGTGTAAGACCGACTCAACAATATATGGCATGGTTTAGGTCTGTAACAACTCAGCAATTCGTATCTGAGCCGCGGTATTTGATAGATCCGCGCCAACTTGCTTCATCATCGTATGTCCCACATCAATTCACCACCCAACACCAATGTGAACCCACCCAAACCCAACAACCAACCACACAACATCAACCGACCACATACTCAAACCAACCAAACACCCAACATCGCAACCCGTTCATGCCAACCACCCAACAACGAACCATCCAACGTCGCAATCCCTTCATACCACCCACCCAAACACAAAACCAAGAACCAAACCCCACAACCACAACCGTCTACTCCCCCGATGACTCATATGAGTCACGTCATCGTAGCCCCCCACCATTT